>NC_072733.1:212589208-212726467 GCF_026930045.1 Uloborus diversus | reverse complement strand
TATAAATTTTATTAACTGCCACCCATTAATCAATTTTTTTAATTGATTCTACAAATTCTACATTTACTTGTGTATAAGCAAGTACCAATAGTTTGTGCACAATTAATATATGATTAATTGTGCACAATTAATCATATATTAATTGTGCACAAACTAATTTGTGCACAATTATTATATGATAATTGTGCTAATATATACTAAATTGTATTAATACATACTAAAAATATTTTGACATAGGGGGCGCAACAGAGTGCACAACTAAGCTGTAAAAAATCTTTCTAATCAAATAGCAAAACTTAATTCTCCGCTCACATAAACATAGACCCCCCGCTTTCCCCCCTCCCCCCCCCCAAAAAAACTGAGAATCAAAAAAATTACTCGTGAAAGCTTGCGTATTTTCATGGGCGAAAAGTTAAGTTTCTGTTTTCGTTACTACTTTTGATGAGAATTGTTTTTCTGTCCATTGAAAAACTCTCCCTACTCTAAATACTATATTTTTATTTATATTTGAAATGTTTATTTTGCTCATAGCGGAAGGAAACTAAGAAGTGGCATTGAAAAATCTTGTGAACATAGATCCACTCGCTACACCTTTATCAGAGAAGCCTTCAGCTGTCCCTGCCGCGGATCTTAGCGATCTTGTTTTGATGAGAATGAGTTTCTCGAAAACGGAAATATTTCATCAAACTGTTCTCAGGAGTCATTAAATGATTTCCTATTTATCTGTGAAGAATGCATTTTATCTCGATTAAAAAGATATCACGCGGTGCGAGCACGTGAAATGCCAAATTTGAATGTGGATGTCTGTTTGCAGATGTCACGAGATAGATCTGGGGTGATTGGATGGGCTTCCCTGTTGGACTTGTTTTGTTTCGTTGCAGCCCCTGCAAATAATTTCTAATACGAAGCCACTAGCAGATCAATCCTCTTGAGAAAATCCTTGAAAATAGTGCTCATCTTCAGGAAGTTGATCCACACTGTAAAAGGAAAAATAACAAGAAATACTGTAAGAGAAGTACAGTCGAGTCCCGATTTACGCGAGTGATGCGTTCCAAGACCCCTCGCGTAAGTCGAAATTTCGCGTTGTAGAAAATGGTATGCATACGATATTTTTTACAAATATAACAAACTCTTTCAGACACATCCCTCAAACTGCTTCAAACCATTCCTCAACTATACACTACAGTGTCTTACATAAAGAGCCGAAATTTTACTGTATTTAAAAATAAAAAAATCTGACTTTATTCAACATAAAATACTGTGAAGATGCAAAAAATGAATGATTAATAGGAGGGAGAGGCATAAAATAAAACAGCACGGAACATACAGTATGTAATAATAATAAAACGCTGCACTTTTATAGTACTGTACAGTAGATACAGTAACAATATTTATGAATTTAAAATGAAGATGATTATACTCTGCTACCTCCAACGCAGTTTTTAGTTCATATCAAAAACTTCATCTTCTCTTTATTTGTCAGAAACTTTTTTTTTTCTTTCCATCTTAACATACTTTAAATGAAACAGCGCGACAAGGTATTATTACATTTTATAAACTTAAACATTTGGAATGAAAGAAATAAATGAAAAATACTATTTATATGATTCACTAATAAAGCTCTTTGTAGACTAGCATGGTGTGGTAACTTCTGCTGTCCGGGGGTGCTAAAGGGATGCAAGTCCATTCACAAAATCAATACTTAGTAACCAATAACGAAGCTGATACTTCTTTCCAAAAATTTTCGTGTTGCGAGGGAGGAATTCGCGTCAACTCTAAAATTCGTTACTGGTAATAAACTCGCGCTACTGCCGTTTCGTGTAAGTCGAATCGCGTTGTAGCGGGAGTCGACTGTATTATAATAGAAACGTATGTTATAAGTATCGCAAGAAATATTAAAAATATGAAGAAAGTACAAGAAAGGATCGATTACTCTTGGAATAAAAACGATTACTATTTGAATAAAAAGATAGCAATGAATACTTAAATGCCCTTTCTCCTTAGAAAATGTAAATATTTTGTTAGTGCACATTTATATATTTACCAATTAGAAAAAATCTGAAAAATGAGTTCCGAAACGTTTACGTGTCGCATTTTGCTTACATCTATGGGAAACTGTTTCCTTTTTATAAATACCGTTTTACTCTAAAACTAAATAAATAAGTAAATACATATATAAGTAAGCAAAGCGAAGCGACGAGTGGGCAAAAAAAGAAGAGACGATAGTCGATCCTTCATTTAAGCACATCATTGTGTGATGTTCAACTTATGTGATTTATATTAAAAACAATGAACATAATTTTGAAGAAATGTTTTTCATTCACGTTAGAAGCAATAAACTGTGCTTGAAACTCCCAATACATATATCCAATGAGATCGCAATATGAGTAAAAAAATAAATGCTTAAAGAATATCTTCGCGTTCATCTTACTTGGTAGTTCTTCAAAATGCTTTTAAAGGTAAATTGAAAATTCAGTTTCAAATGTAAGGTATTTGAAACAGCTATAATTACACTGGTTTAAGAGAAAAACATTGTTGACTGCTGTTTTAATGTTACTAAGCTTGTGTTATGTTTTTGCACTTTAGCTTCATCAGAAAATGCTTTTATACTGTTTTTAGCATGATAAGGCAATGAGTATCACTTCAATGACATCACACCTTACTCAAAAGAAATATAAACATGTAAACTCGCTCAAAGGCCTTTGTAAAGCTTGACCACGAAAAGAAGGCGGATGACCTTGAAGCGAAACATCGTTTGTATCGTTTGTGATAGGTAGAATCTGCCAGAAAGCACCGAATAGTAAGAGACATGGTCTCGCTAATCCTATCTATTCCAAAATAATAACAAAAACCCTATTACAAATGATACAAATGATGTTTTTGCTTCAAGGTCATCCGCCTTCTTTTCGTGGTCAAGGTCAAGCTATACATTGTCCGATGTCTCAGAAAGCATGGAGAGCATATAAGGACAAGGAAATCAACAAAGCATATTACAAGGTAAACATATTACATTTTGGGCTGCATTAAAAAAGACACTCCAATAAAAACAAATAACAAAGAAATAGTTTATATGGATCCCGCTCTTGCAACATGGTTGTCGTTTAGTAACTCAGAAATTATAATTTCCTCTAGGTGGCGCAACTCGAGTCATGGAATCTGCGCCGTCATTTCGAAGGTTTCCGGGGGGGACAAAGGATTCAAATCAATGAAAATTGAACGAAAAAAATAAGCAACACTCGTGCCCACTTGCACATAAATACATTAATTTCTCAAAGTCAGGGGGGGGGGATTGACCCCCATAACAACCTAAATGACGAATCTGCATG
This sequence comes from Uloborus diversus, assembly GCF_026930045.1. Lineage (NCBI taxonomy): Eukaryota > Metazoa > Arthropoda > Arachnida > Araneae > Uloboridae > Uloborus > Uloborus diversus. The sequence continues at coordinate 212,723,141 of NC_072733.1, read as the reverse complement.
AGATCATAACATAATATGAAGATAATAAGACTGAATAGCGGGATAATAATTTCGAGAGGTTTTCTTGATCTCTATTTTGGGAGAAATGGTTAAGAGCAATTTAGCTGCCCCTTTTGATCACCTTTGCTTATCATTATGTGCGTCGAATAATAAAATAGTTTGTTTTGTTTAAATATTTGACATTCATTGCTCTTCTTAACACTGGGACTAGGAAAATTACGATAAAGGAGGGATATTTCCACTTGAGTAACAGCAAATCAAGATAAGAGTCGTTAATGATGATCAATGTATAGAATCGGCTTTGTGCCCTTATCAGGTAAAAAACAATGTATTGAAGAAAGAAATGTACAACATTTATTGCACGTGTCTCTTTCGTATCCTTACAGTTTTGATGTTAAATGCGTCGCTTCGCGCAGAATTTATTAAATATCCTCTTCACATTCGTCTTGTTAACTGATATTGTCGCATAAATGTCATCAGACAGCATTATTGTTTTTTCTAGAAGAGATTAATTCCAAAAAAAGGCATTCATATAATTTCTAACCTTCACCTTAGTTGTTTGATAAATCGCGAATGTTTCCTTATTTTCTGGAGATTCCCATCACGAATTTCCCTTTCATATACATCACAGATACGGTCTTCCAAATCTTCCTGTAGTTAATTTGGACATCCATTCAGATTTTTTCATAGAAAAAGCTCTTTTTTAGAAGAAAAATTGATATAAATGGCAAGACTTTGTTTCTGATCTTAAAAAAGAAAAAAAAAAAGTGAGAGGTATGTGAACTCGCAAAAGTAAGTATACGTGTTTAAACGAAACAGATTCATAAAACGCAAACAGTTTAAATCATTACGCACTTGTTAGCTATTTCCTTGAACAGTATTGACGGTTAAGAAAATATCTCCGTGTGCCTTGTAGTTGTTGATGACGTTTGGGTGAATCAAGTTCTATTCACGTAGCGAATATGGATTTAAGGCACAAAAGGAACGTCTATTGAAAAACTGAGGTACCCAAACGCGGAAGAGTCTGACTTTGACCTCGATAGATGGTAGACACAATCTCCACAATTAAAGTACATATTTCTGAACTCCAACAACTCGACACCCGTGGTAACTGCTAGCATGCGATCACAGGACTATTGGACTCCCGGATGAAATGAGCACATACTCCGCATGTACTCTGCGGATACTTGCCGGTGTCGGATTCTGAACTCTGTATGCCTTTTATTGCAGGCTAGTACCACAACGACATATTCAACAGCAAAGTATCAGAGCTGTCAGAGCCGGCCTTAAGCCGATTAGAGCAAAAGAATCCAATGGGGCCCCGCGCCAGCACGGGCCCCGCTATAAAAAAATATTTTTTTCCTCACGAAAATAAATAAGAAAATAAAGGAAATGAAGAAAAGTTCAAACGAACTTAACTGATATTAATCATCAAATGCTTAACTGATATTTAATCTGGGGGTATGGAGCTACTTTCAGTCCGGTTAAGGGAGTAGGGGGAGTTTCCTGAGGGTTTCAGCATCCCTATTAAATTTAGCAAATACATGTCCAAAACTACTAATCTCAAATAAATTTCCAGAAGAAAAAATTAAAACATATAGCCAGTTGAACATTTTTCAATCCATATTTAAGGCCGTACCCTCTGTACCCTAAAACTTCCGGTCAAGAGAAAGGAACTAGGTAGTGGAGAATCAAGAGTACAAATTTTTAATAACTAACAGCAATTAGTACGGTCCGCAATAACGTAAGGGTCAAGGGCCCTTATCCCAAGATCTTACTATCATATGGGCAATGCGGAAATTTACCGGAGACTCCGTAATTTCAGGAATTTCCAGAGCTATATTTTTAATTTATTTCATTTATATATTTACTATTATTTTTTTTTTTCTTTCTTTAATTGTGTAGATAAAAAATCTTAAAATTCAATTGCAATGACAATTTTCTTTAATACACAATTACCACTTACGTAGGTACAATTCTGAAAAATGTATTAATGATACACTTCAAGTACTGCGTGCTTAATACGCGTAAAACATCTCCATAACAAGTCCGAAGAAAGCAAATTGCCATTCATCTTCTAACGTTTATACATGTAGCCTGGGAGTTGGCAACAAACTTGGCGACAAAAAGCTTGGAGATATACCGCCAAGTGTTTGCCAAATTATAACATCACTTGAGTTTGCACTGAAATTAACAATAATTTTCCCGAAAAAAGGTGTAAAAGACCCCCTTAGGAACATCTAAATACAACCAAAAGGGGAGGTACACATCTACACCCCACTACGAGTCTATTTACCAAATTTCAACTTTCTAGGACATACCGTTTTTGAGTTATGTGAGATACATACGCACATATGCGTACATACAGACGTCACGAGAAAACTCGTTGTAATTAACTCGGGGATTGTCAAAATTGATATTTCTGTTGTGTATTCGTTCTTAGACATATATCCGCGTGTGGTCGGGTAGAAAATAAAACTCAATATTCAATCGGGGTTGAGCAAAATGGAAATAAAGGCTGATTTTTGAGTGAAAATTCATCCCCGAATACAATACTTCCTTTACTATGTAAAAGGAAGTAAAAAAGCTCTTTCTTTTATCGTTTTGGTATATTACATACAAGTGTACGGGCAAAGTTTTTTCTTTTTTCCCTTTTTTTTTTTTTTTGCACTTTGGGCTACTAACGCTTTGTTTTATACATTGTTTCCACACACTGGTTCTAGCTTCATTCATCCTGAAGCCCATAACTTCATGCATTGAAAACTTGGTTCCCCTAAACAAGTAAATACAATATATTTTTACTTTTTGTACGGTAAATACGTTGGTTTTAAAAAGTAAACTAATCATTTAAATTACCACTGCTTTGATTAAAAATTAAAAAAATCAGTAATTATTTCATTTTTTAAATTTTTGCATCAAGGTATTAAATATTCTTCAAATATGTTGCTACAATGTTTGGATTATTTCATTCATCTTTGCTCGAAAAGAGTAAAACAATTATTTGTAAGCCCAATCAGTCATAAGTATACTCAACAAACTTTCTGAGCGATGACAGCGAATCATAGTTCTTTATTTATTTATGTACTTTATATCTTACACTTTTATAATGAATGGATTTCTTTAGATGTGTATAATTATTTGGATCAATAATGTATGAAAGCTTGTCACATTCATAATGATTCAAGGTCATAAATTGACGATGTCAACTGCTGCTTCTAAATGTATACTTAGAAATTTTAAGCTTTGATGTAAGAACATGCTGTAATAAGTTTTATTTTATGTATTCATGGGCTTTGTCTGTGACATTGTATATCCTAAACGAATGAACCAAATATGATTTTTTTTTTCTCTTGCTTGAAAGGCGACTTGATCTATAAATCAGAAAAGAAGGGAATTTTCAAATTTCTCATTTCCGTTTTCCTTTCATGTTTCAAAGAAGTACAACAAAGGTGCCTCTTTGTGATCAGTTACATTCATGCAAATTGCGATCGTTAATATTAAAATTTTGAAAATTTGCCGTGGAGTTTGTTGTACAATAAATGAAAATTTAATTTTTTACTAAGTAAATTTTGTCACTGTGGAATAATGTGTCCATTTGGACTAAGAAGATTTGATCCATTCAGCTTTTGACTCTTACAATACCGCCCATATCACTTCCGGAAACTTTGATCGGTGTAAAATCTCCTCATTCAGTGTAAATACGATGGTGTGACATTTTTGACTCTATAACATTACGTTTCAAACAAAAATACAGTAAAACGTGTGAAGTTGACTACCCTTGTAAGTTGACCGCTTTTTTTCAGGCACGGAATTAGCCCTAATCATATAAATCAACCTCTGTAAGTTAACCACTAAAAGTAGTGCATTGCGAGTGGTCAACTTACACAGGTTTCACTGTATTGCTCTTAGTTCAAATAAAAGAATATTTGCTTTTTATTTATAAATAAAGCCAGTGAATAAATCTATATGATTAAAATCTCCGCGAAACTTGGTGAAATATCGCCAAATGACAGGTGGCAAGGTTCCGTAGCTCGCGTGGTACAGCGCCAAAAACGGTGTTTATGCCCACCCGACGCAGGCTGAGAACGGGGGTTAGCGAGCGAAACGAGCAGATGAAGGTGGCCCCCAATTATTAATTGGAAACCTGTTTCCAGATTATTTGGGGCAACTTTTCGCACTAGCTGATATTTCTCCCATTTCAATTGAAATAAATTGTATATTTTATGGTGCAAAACGCGAATCAATCTGGAAATAACCACCTCTCGCCTGTATAAGTTGTAGAATTAAGATTACGTATTTAGTGATCTACATCATTCTTCAATTCATAAAATTGAAAATGTTCAAGTATTCATATCAACTTTCTAATTAATTCGTGAGGTAACACCCCAAGCGGGAGCTAAGGCAGAGCTGCAAGCAAATAGCTAACAGCTCACCAGCAATATCCAGATACATCTATGGCATTGTATTTGGTTGTCGTAGGCTAGTTGTGTTTATTTTATCAGTTAATTAATTAGAATATAGCTTTATTTTTTATTTATCCTGAAAAATGAGTTGCTAGAATAGTATCGAAAAATAGATATTAGGTCCTAAATAGATGTTTAGGTTCCTCATCTGGTTATCACAGACAACAGAAAAGCTGCCTCAAATGAAATATGAGTGGCAAAGCCACTTTATTAATAGCAATTTATTTAATTATTAAAGCAATTTATAACTCGAAATCATTACTCATCTGAACAAAATTTCGTTAACAGTCATGATTCACGTTATTTGTTAGATTTATCAATAAACGGGAGACTTAAGGCAAAGTGAAGGTTCTCTGTCTTAACTCTTTTAATTCTTAAGAAATACTTGATTTTTGAAATAGAAGTTATTTTTTATCCTATTTTATTTATATCCCTGATAAGCACGCGTACAATGAAACTAAAATGTAATTGTTTTATCTTTTTGTAAGTTTCTTTGGACGATATCTTTTTTTTTTTTTTTACATACTATAACACAAAATATCAGTTTATCTGCATTGCAATACCTTGTTCTTGTAATCATTTTTAAATATGCAAAGTATCTTCACCGTTCAGTCATGTATTTTACAACTGCTTATTAGTGAATAACACAAATCGACCATGGCTTAATTTCAACCGAAACGAAGTGCGAGAGCCCTTAGTCCCCACAACTTATTTTGAAGCGTAAATGGCCTGAATTTCGCCCAAAAATTTGCAAAGATGCAGATAATTATGAAGATGCGCAGGAGCTGAGCTCCCTTGAGCTCCTTCGGAAACTTAGCTTCAGGCATGAATTGAAAAGAAAAATAAATAAATAAATAAAATCAGTAACCCAACCCTAGGAAGTTATGTCCAAGTCTGCGGATTTAGCGACGCAAAAAAGGAATTTTATCTGAGATGAAATTTCTTGCTATTCTATTTTGGGTCTAACCAATGTAAAGTTGTTTGGTGGGAGTTTTTCTGGTTATATTATCCCTATTTAATTCGGGCAACGGACATAGATAGCATTCATCCATTCATCGTAAAACAATGTCCAGGAAATAATGTCTGAAAGCTGCACCAAAAACAATACCTCGTAAACTTTAACTAGCAAGTTATGTGGATAAAAGGTTTTTTTTACTACCCATTAATTGGAACGACAATTCCCATTTATGTACGCATTACCCACATTTATATTCAAGGAAAATTTGAAATTTGGTTTAATTCGTGTTCTTTAATTGTTGAAAAGCATAGTTGTCATTTTCTTGCTGGTTCGATGTTTTTTTTAAATCTTAATTTAGAGCCGAATGAACGGTTTAAGCTCAAAATCGAAACATTCTTAAAACTAGTAAAAAATTCTGGAAGAAAAGCTTGATTAAGTTACTATGATGTTTTAAAGGCAAAAGATGGCAGCACTGACAAAGTAAGACGAACACTCGGTTCCTACAGCAACCGGGCACGGAGTAAAAAATTGAGATTTGCAAAATTGGCAAAAGAAAAGGAAGAAACCCAGAAATAGAGGGAAAGAGGAATCGCAACCGAGTTTTTGAAACTGCAAGATAATTCTCTGGAAATATCTATAAGTAGACAAACAATATTACTTGTCGTCGGATAAACTATTTTTTCTGTAGTTTATATTATAGTTAACTACAACTACTTAATTTCATTTAAAGGTAATGATTACACTGCTTTCGAAGGAGAGCCCCTACTTTACTTTCACGTGAACAACTGATAATTCACTGCTCAATGTTTAAAATTAATAAACGTTGAAAAATAAAGGAAACTTTTCGTGAATAATAGGTTTGAAAAAGAAATTTACTTATTTAGATATGCTAAATTGCAGTATAAGACCTGAAAAATGGCAATTTTTGAGCTTAATATATGTATACTTAAAAAAATAAATACAAATGATGTTAAAAAGCACCCAGCAGTTATAAATTCAGGATGTTTAAAGAAGAAACATTCAGAACGTGTTACCACCAATTTGAATTAACGCATGTTAAGTACCTATAATATTTATTTATATTTGTTCTCATTTACTGCATTGCTAATACAGATGAATAGGGGCAAGGCTAGCTGCTCTTTTTTTCTGGGGCAAATTAGTCTTTTCTTAATAAAATATTTTTTGTGATTTTAAGCCTTTTTTTGCGTTTAATTCGTCACAGACCCCATTGCGCCAGGAAAATATTTTTTATACTATAGTGTAGGAAATTTGATTTCAAATATGATGACCGAAAAAACTAAACCAACTTTTGAATTTTTTTTCTTTGAATTTTTGAAAAAACATTTATTTTGCGTTTTTTTCCCGGGTTTATCTTTTTTTCTAAACTCATCCCGCCAAAAGTATGAGAGATTTAATTTAGTATGTAGTAGTAAAAACACTTCTCCCTCTTCAGAAAAAAAAAAAGTTTTCAAAAATACGCAATAGCTTTTTTTAAAAAGATTTTATGAAATTTTGAAAGAAACCTTTATTTTTTGCTTTTTCCTGGGTTTAAATCTTTCTAAACCCATCCCACAAGATGTATGATAGATTTCTTTCTGAAAATTTAGTATGTAGTAGTCAAGTCATTTCACCTTCTTCAGATTTTTTTTTTCAAAAATACGCAATAGCTTTTTTTTTTTCATTTTTTAAATTCAAAGTGAGACATTTTATCTGCTACCGTCCGTCGTTCCAATCAGGGGGGGGGGGGGGAAAGCTTTCTTCCATCTTTGACGTCGTGATAGGGCGTTCCCAATTGTTTTGACGTCATGCCTGGATTTCGATTTGCTGCCGTTTTTTTTAGCTATTGCTAACGGTAGCACTTGCTTTTTTCCTTACTCTTTTTTTATTTAGGAATTCTTTCTTTTTTTCAATCACCCAATCCCCGCCGGACGTTTCGCTGTGTCTGTTTTACGTTACGTATTTGCGAAATTAATTTATTTAAAATAGTGAGGTGTCTTTTTTTTTTCTTTTGCAAACGTTACTTTTTGAAAACTACGGGGAACAAGGAGAGAGCTTTTATTTTGTGCTATTTAATTTAATGAATAAAGCGCAGTTTTTTTAATGATCTTTGTTTAAATAAAGAAATAAGCGGGGAGGTTAAAATAAATAGAGACGGATAAAAAAAAAATAGAGATAGACCGTATAGGTAGATAGCCGCCGAAGGCGGCAATTTTGGCGTAAAAAGGTGAATGACACAAAACGCAGCTGGAAATAGGTTTAAAAAATATTTAAAAAATAGCTACAGATTAATTAATACCGCTGCCAAACTTATTTAAACATCCGCCGTAGTCGACGAACTTAAAAACAGGGGGCTACTTTTTGCACACTACGGGGAACAAGGAAAGAGCATTTTTGAGCTATTTAATTAAAAGAATAAAGTTTTTTTGTAAACTGGAGATAGGTCTAGAAAATATTTTATTCAAATTAATATTGATATACTGTTTAACATCACCGCCAAATTTATTTGAGCAGCCTCCGAAGGCGGCAATCTTGGTGTAAAAAGGCGAATGATAGTATTGATATAAAGAGATATAGATTGACTTATACCATCGCCAAATTATTAAAGCAACTGCCGAAGCCTGCAACCTTTGTGTACAAAGGCTAAATTCAAGCAGCCACCGAGCAGCAGACTCAAAAGACGCCGCCGAGGGCGCCAACCTTGGCGTACAAAAGCGAACCAGCTGGTCGCCGCTGGCGGCTTGCAAATCATATAAATCACTTACGTTTTCAATTATTAATTCATTGCTTCATTTAGAAATTCACTTATTTATTCATTCATTCACTTATTTTCTTATTCATTCATTCTTTTAACCGCTCATTTATTTTTCTTCATATATTAATTGATTTCTTCATTTAATTATTCGTTTATTGTTTTATTATCTTTTCAATTATTCATTCATCGTTTTATTTACTGATTCTTTTGATCAAAACTATGTTTTATAATCGAATTGAAAATATTTTATTAGAAAAATGTTTATTTTGCACTTAGCCCCATGAAAAAAAAGTGAAAATTTTCCACTTTTTCCCACCAGACTCAAATTGACTGACAAAAATAAAAATACTGTTTCAACGCAAGTTTTATCATAAAATACAATTTTCTTTCTTTATGTACTGTAATTTTCAATTGTAAAACTCAGTCACAGGGCCGCGCCAAGCCTGATCGGCGCCGTCGTGCAAATGTCTTTTGAGCGCCTTTATGCTCTGGCGTTCGATGAAAATATAGTTACCACCTGGAGGGAGGTTTCGTAGACAAATATAAAATGAAAAAAAAAAAAAAAAACACGTTTGGCATTTAGTTTATACAAAATATAATGTATGATATTTAATTTCGCAATATGGTGTACGTTTTTATTTCATATCTCGAAATTATTCCGAGCTCAGCAGCTCCTCTGATAGGCTAATAATGCGTTTTTTTTTTTTTGGAAGAAGAAAATATTTCAATATCTAAGTTAAAGCCACTTTGAATATTTATCTAATCTCCAGGTGATGAACAATAAATAAAACTTTTATGCCTATCAAAACATGACAACAGGAGCAGTGATGCAACTAGAAAATAGTTTTAGGGAGACACAAATGGAAAAAAAATATATGACTTTTAATAAGGGGGGTCCGGGGGTTCTCCCCGGAAAATTTTTGACGCTTGTAGTTTGAAAAACGCAATTTTAGACCGTTTAGAGTGGTGTTATGGGGGAAAAAGGGAAAACAAATGGCTTCGCGGAAATTTATAGAAGTTGATGCCTTAAAATATGATTATAGGCCATATTTATTGGCGTTAGAATAAGCGATGGAACTCTGGGATTCTACCCGATCGTTTTTTTTTTTTTTTATAAATAGAACTCAATTCCTTTCCTCCGCTCCAATTTTTCGAAATTGAACTACCAAAAACGCAATTGTAGACAACTTTGAAGATTTTTACAATAAGAGAATTCTGGAGCTCCCCGCTGGAAAATGTTTGAAAATTTAAATCCTAAAAATCTCAGCAGTATTCTATGATATTACACTGTTAAAAAAAATTTCCTGAAAATAACGGATAAAGTACCGGCAGCAAAGTTGCCGTAAATATTACGTTTCCGTTAAATTATTTTCCGTGACTTAACAGAAGTTATATTTCTCATTTCTTCGTTTAGTTCTGTTCTTCCATTTATAAATTTTCAATGATTTAACGAAAATTCCATTTCTCTTCTTTCCGTTGATCTATTTTTCCGTTTTTAAATTTTCTGTGTCTTTACAGAACTTTCGGTTCTTGATTTTTCGTTGCGCTATTTTTTCGTTTCTCATTTTCACATAATTTACTGAAATTTCATTCTCGTTTTTCTATCCCACGTTTAAAATAATATATAATAGAAAAATAGTTAACTATTCAAAAATTATTATTTTTTTTAATTTGTATTTATTTATATATTTTAAGTGAAATTTTTGCTTGATAACTTACCTTTCAAGCATCTATCTCGAAATTTGCACCTTCAGATGAATAAAAATAATCGAAAAATACCAACAAGGAAATTAGTGGATTTGAATATAACACCAATTTTTGATGCTGACACTGTTCGATATTTCCTTCGACATCCTCTCGTACATATTCTGGCGTGGCATGGAAAAGCATACATGAAAAATAGAATATTTTTATTTGCAGAATGAGTCAAATAGAATACCATTAAAACCGGTTGACTTTATCATGGAATAATATACCTGATGGAGAGTACCGCATACCAATTTACTGTGTTTAAAAACAGAATCATTGACATACATGTGAAGAATTTTTTGCTCAGATGATGTGTACCCCCCCCCCCCCGGTGATTTCCGCATTTTTCACTCATTGGAATAGCAACATAGATTTTTAGTGCATAAGCATTATACTTAGGCTAAACATATCAATCAGTTCGTTTTACCCGAAATGTTTTTACAAGAAACTTGCAATAATTCAAAATAAGTTGTTGGATGAGATCCTAAGGAAATAAATTAAATAATTTATATTTTTTATTATAAATGAAATCCCGAAAGGAGTAATGAATGTTTCCAGATTTCTAAGTAGTCAAGAAAACTTATTCTTGTCAAAATTATAATTGTATTTTAAAAGATTAACAATCTGCTATGCCTTTTCGCAAAAAATATAAGAGCAAGAAATACTTTTATTTAGAGATTCAAAATGTTTACTTTCAATCTGTCAAAAAAAAAAAAGTGTTTTTTTTCTGTCTTGTTCGCACACCACGATAATCTCCGGTTGATACGAAATGTTGGCTATTTAACGTTTTAATGACTTTCAAGAATATAACGCGTTAGAGCAAAAACAGTAACTTTATAATAGTTCTATAAATTGTAAATCAGCTACCATCGGAATTCTATCAAATGCATATTAACAAGAAAAATACATTTGTATATTAACATGTACAAAGATATTCAACAATACTTACATGTGACCAGCGGTGCTAAATTTAAGTGTCTCCATTGCATCTGGACACAAGTAATCCAATAGCCTTTATTTTAAATGGATAACACGAGATCCTAAAACTATTCTCACCGCTAGAACACACAATATGACTAACGAATAGAATTGCATTGAGCAAAATAATACACCGCAATAATATTCTAATACTGACTCAGTAAAACCCACATCAAATCACCAGGGCGATCAAAACACATCTGCCTGTCTGAAAATGGCGCAAACATTTTTCCAAACTTACAAAGCCCAAAGGCGAAAAAACAATTTCGACATACGAGTATATTACTTTCCAGACATGAAATAGCAAGCTATCTATTTTGTCTACGACATCTGAGTTATTATTCTAAATAAGCTTTTAACTAACAAAATGTAACAGTGCAATTTAATAAACACTATCAAAAAGCGATGTTTATCATAACTTGAAGGCTAATCCGAATACTAACAAAGTACAGCACAGCGGCAACCCTAGAAATGAAAAAATTCTGTTTTCGTTACTTCTTTTCGTGATATTTCTGTTGTTGTAAGGAAAAAATACGTTTTGAAGCATTACGGAAATATTCTGTTAAAATCAGTCAGAAAACTACCTGAACTTTCAGGCTTTTTTTTAACAGTGTAGGAGAAGTGGTTCAGAGGCTATTCTAACTTTCTAAGTTTTCGTAAGTCATGTTCGAAAAACCTAATTTTTGATTATATTAAAGAAAGGAGGTCTGGAAGCCCTTGCCCGAATATTTTCTGAAAGCTTTCGAAATTGAAGCTCTAAAAACGCATTTTAAAGTGATTTTTGTGAACTTTCCCAAAATGTTGCGAAATTGAAGATCTGCAAACGAAATTTGAGATGCTCCTTAATGCTTTTGGTAGAGGGGGGTGGGAGGGGGATTCGGAGGAGTAGCATTTTGAAAACTTTCTAATTTCAGGAACTAGAAAAAAAGAAAAATGTTGAGGAAAAGAGAAAAGAAATAGGACGAAGGGGGAGTAGCTGACTAATTAACTGAAACTATTGAGAATTCTAAACTCAAAGATTTCTTTTTAAAAGTATTAAGTTTTAAGAAAAATTAAAGTTTTACCCCAACACCATTATTTTCCCCCTATTGAAATCACTTTGTTTCCCAAAGACGCGTTTTTTCCCCCTTCAGTTGTAAATATTTTTGAAAATCATTCAACTATGCATTCCGGAGGGGAGGGGGCAAGAGGCGGTGGAACCAGAAGGGTACCCTGGGGACCCCTATCACATTCAGATTGCGTTACGGAACAAAAGGGTACTGATTATATTCCTATAATGAAGGACAATATTGTACAGGATATTCCACCTTAAAATCCGAAACTAAAACTTGCCGGTGAAACGAATAATTCTAAAATACAAAATCGTTAAAAAGGCATTGAATTTAATATTTCAAACAAACACATTGTCCAAAGCTCTTTCTTTAATTTAATACACAAATAGTTGAAGAAAAAAGGGGGGTGGAAGAATTGAGTAATTATGGTGAAGTCGTTGCTTTTTGGAACTAAAATGTTTATCTACAATATTGTCAACAAAATATGTATATTACGCACAAGTAAATAGTATGCAAATGTGTTCACCGTATTTTTTACTGCCTTTTACAAAAAAGGAAGTATTGTATTCGCGAAAAAAATTTCACCCAAAAATCGGCCTTAATTTCCATTTTGCTCACCCTCAAATGAATGTCGAGTTTTTTTTCAACCCGACCACACTTGGATACGTACAGACACCCGAAATATCCATTTTGACGATCCCCGAGTTAATTACAACGAGTTTTCTCGTGACGTCTGTATGTACGTATGTATGTGCGTATGTGTGTATGTATGTCGCATACCTCAAGAACGGAATGTCCTAGAAAGTTGAAATTTGGTACGTAGACTCCTAGTGGGGTCTAGTTATGCACATTCCTTTTTGGTTGCATTCGTATGCTTCAAAGGGGATCTTTTGCCCCTCTTTGGGGGGGGGGGGAAATCATTGTTAATTTCGATGCAAACTCAAGTGGTGTTATAATTTGTCGGACACTTGGCGATATATCGCCAGTCTTTTGCTCGCCAAGTTTTGTCGCCAACTTGGCGACAAATTGGAGGATTTTTTTTTTTTTTTACTTTTTTTTTCTTAAATCTGGTTTCATTTTGGCCACTGTTGGTGATATTTAGAGAGTAAACTATTGAACCATATTAAAACTGCCAATGATGAGAAAATGACATTAAATTGGAGTAAAAGGAAGTCATGTGATGCACACATCAGCTCGTTAATGTATGATAAATGTATGATAACCTGATGCAGTGAAATTACCACGAATAACAGTTTAAAATCAAAAGAAGACATATGCACGAGTGGGGTTGTTTCCTACAGTCAAAAGTACTATTTTTAGTCACTGAAATTTATAAAATAAGCCAAAAAAAAAAAAAAAAAAAACGTAGACCCAGAAAATACTTTCATTTCCCCAACAGTTATTTTTTAATTAACTTTTTTAAATTTCCGATTTTTCAAACAAGGCGTGACCTTTATGACGTCACAAAAGATGAACTTAGGCGCATCTTTCTAGTACCATGTTTCCACGGTATGATAATCAAGAAGCGAATTAAATATTGCGCTCTACGGTTGCTATCAACCATATCGTTGCCAGTACACGTGAGTAAAGATGCGAATTTAATATTGTGGTCTGTGAATGGCAACACTGAATGGCATTTCATCATTTGTGATGTCATCGACAGAAGCGTAAACAATGAAAGCGCACCGATTAAAGTAATTTATTTTAAATAATAAACTTAGTCAAATTATTTAAAAAATTGTCAGATCCTATGTTTTTAAATATGCTCTTTCAGAAAAAAATGCTTTTAAAATTTTGGAAACGACCCCATTATAACCCCAAGAACCAAAATGGAGAATAGCAAATTTCTTGCGATGCTTCGTAAGCTCAACCTTGTGAAATTATAGACATACCAAAATAACATTCATGGCTCCACACATTAAGAAAAATGCTAATGTATGCGTTAATTAGCATCATGTGTTATCTGTAAAAAAAGATTGCGCTCTTGAATAGCATATTTGAACACAAGGCAATAATTTTTCCTTTTAAATCAACAAGGAGGATTGCTTGTTTCAATGACCAGTATAATTTATCGCTACTTTTATAGACATAATGAAAAGTTCAATTTAATTTTTTTTGGTTGTAGATTTTTTCCCTTGATTTGGAGCATTTTTGACTGGTAGAGCTCGGCGCCTTTTTGATTCTGGCGCCGTCGTGCGCCGCACAACTTTGCACATAGGGACGGCGCGGCCCTGCCAGTCATCTTAACCATCTCACTTTGCCCCACATTCCCCTACTGTAATGACACATTCTGAAAATTTGTATTGCCGCATAGTATATCCCAGTTGACGTTTTAATGAGTCAAGCGGAATTCTAGTTTATGTATACTTTGTCAGATTAGTAACGATTTTAACCTTTATTATGTTATTACATAAACCCGTTTCATAGATTGTCTGAGACATTCAAATCACTCAAACCGAGGATTATTAACGCGCTCTTTTCCAGTTTCAACGGATGTTCACGTGGTTTTAAGGTGAAACTTTGAAAATTTCCAAACCGCTGCGTAAAATTAGCTAAAAAATAACCAGCCTGAGCGAAAATCCCCCTCCCCCTCCGCTTTTGGATATTTTGCAAGTCTTGAATTTGCAAACAGACAATGTATTTAAGATTTAGTGATTAAGTGAGATTTATTACACATTCTGTATTTAATGTTTCAATAATTTTATAATTCAGCTGTTTGAATAATTGCTTTCTTATTCTTTTAGAATATTTTAAACGCTAAATTGCTGACCGCCTTGTCTAGTGATCAGAGAAGTCTGGCTACGGGTGGGGAAGTTCTGGGTTCAAATCTCCGCTCGGACATGGATGTACTTTCTCTCTCTTGTCCTAGTCCTTTTTTTTTGTGTGAATGTGTTGTTATGCTGTGAATGAAAAGAGGTCCTTGTTCCAAGTTCGACTGTGGAAATCGGACTTTACACCAAATTCCGATAGAGTTAGAAGCGCACTCCAAATTGACAGCATAGCAGACACACGACAACCACAACAACAAAACACGATTCATTCATCTCCCCCCCCCCAATGTTTTTAATTTAGGCTGCCATTAGCCTATCAGTATCATTTAATGACTAAATAGTCTGAAATTGTACTAGAACAAAGCTGAAAAGAGCAAACTGCAAAATAGTTGTTGTAGGTACATAAGCCCAAGAGTCTTCAAGAAATTGTAATGATTATAATACTAAGAATAATATTGATATTAACAAAAATGCGCGAAGAAACTCCTTTTCTGAGCAAAAAATGTATTTTTATTGTTTATTTTTCAGCAATCAAGAATTGCTTATCATCCTCACTTGACCAAAGTTGATGTTGCTCTGATCTCCAGACTTCCATAATGACGAGACTAAAATAACATATTTTTAAAATAATTATTAAGAGGAAAAATTTTCGTCGCCATGGTACAAATCGCTTGATAGCATTCAAGGCTTAACTTAAGCATATTTTACTTTTAAATAAGGGGAAGGGGTCTGAAAAACATCAACATAGATGAACTAAAAAGCGAAACTTCATTTAAAAAAAAATCCATTTAGTAATCGAGATTACTAAGTCTCATCATTTGAGATTGATATGAAGCAAAAATACATGACGTTATACGCTATAAATAATTTTTATTATAAATTTACGGGTGGATATCGGCCATGAAATCTTTATCTTTTCTTTACTACCGCAACCTAATCATTAATTTTTTTATGGATATGCCTCGTATTACCTATTCTAGAAAATCACCAGTCATAGTATGACTGGTGCAAATTTCTTGGTCATTTCCATTTCATTTGCAGAAACAAGAAACTCAACGAGTCGGGTCCTATCGCTGTTCGTGATTGTGAAAAACCTAATTTGAATTCAAGACGTCTGGATGCTGGATGTTTTCTTTTTCATTATTTTCCTATCGATTACTCTTCTGTTGGGTTTCATTGAATCTCAGGTTAACAGACTTTAGAAACTTTGCAATAAAAAGAGTCTCGCATTGCAATGTAGAAAAATGAATTTACCACAAGTTTTCACAAAAGTTATAGTCATATACTATCTAATTTTTTCCTTAGTCCTAAGCAAAACAAAGACAGACAAGAGAATTAACGAATATAAAATATTAAAGCGAAAAAACAAAGAGCTAAACGTAAAATGTTAGGGGAGAGTGGGGCACAGTGAGACGCGGGGTCAATGAGACAAGGCTATTTTTTTGGATTTTTTTATAATAATCGGGAAATTATGCTAGGTACCGATGAATCTGCAGCAATTGACCGGACTGATCCTGAGATATGAAGTTGTTGCTTGTGTTTGCAATCAAATGATCACTTTCATTGTTTACCTATGTAGCTATTATCATTAAAAACAGTTAGTATAGGCTTTAAACGAACTCCTTTAAATATTGAATTAGAAAAAAAAGACGGAGTGGGGTGCAGTGAGAACAGTCGTAGTGAGACAGTCTAATTGTACCCCATAATAAATTCTGATTCGAAATGGATTTTTTTTAAATTTATCATTTGCAACTTGCTTTCTAATTCCGACTAATATTTCAGATAAAATAGATCATAATAGTCTGTAAAGTACAGGTAAAACTGATACAAAAAAAGTCCTCTTGCTCTAGTGTAGCAGTGAGTGTTTTCTTAGGTTTTTAGAGTTTTAGAGAATATCCAAAAACCGAAGAGACAAAGGGTTGAGTAATAAAGAAAGATAATAAAAAGGGTAAAAGTATCATTGCAAGTGATACTCCTGGAAAACAAAATTTAGAAGAAAAAAAAACAGATAAATTTTTAAAAAAGCAAAAATGTAGAAAAAAAATGTAGGCTTTTTTGATACAACTGATGAGGTAGAGAAAAATAATTGGGGGATCTGATATTTTATTAGATCATATTGACACGTGCAAAAATCTACCTTCTGGGTTTGAAGAGCTAGATCGTAGGAGACTTGAAGTTCTGATAATATTTGCCATCATACAGAAACTTTTTTATGTTAGAAATGTTCTAACGGTAGCTGATAACGATGGAGACTTTTACATTAGTTTTTTGCGAAAACTAACTTCCTTAGTAAAACTATTTTGAACTATATATATATATATATATATATATATATATATATATATATATATATATATATATATATATATATATATATATATATATATATATATATATATATATATATATATATATATGACCAGATGTTGCACTCGCTCCGTGTAAAAATATTGACTTGTTGATAACAGTTCCTACGAAAAAAATGATATTAAGCAAAATTAATCTTTTTTTTGTTAGAAAATTATACTTTTACGATGAAACGATGATGTACGATGAAACTTGAATCTTTTTTCAATTATGATTTAATTTTCACTTTAAAATTTGAACGTATTGTTAAAAATTCTGTAAATAGTAATTATTTTTATGATTACTTTGTTGTAATCTAGCGAAATTTGGCGTTTTTTCCATTATCTTTCATCTAAAATTGTCTTAGTAACGTTACCTGTAAATAGTTTCTCGTAATGAATATAAAGCCACCTTACAATCAAATGAAGTATACGGTCCCCTCAATTCTGAATGATAAGATTTGTGAATGGAATAAAAAGGAAATATGAGAAATTGGTAGAACATAGTAGGATTTTCTGGATATTTCTATGCTGAGTATAAAACGCCAGGCGTCTTGTGAATGGAGGAGTCAATTTGTTTGCTTTCTAACTGATTAGTCTCGTTTTCACTGCTGTCTGTGAATGCATTAGCGTTTGCGCTGTGATTTTCGAAGTGCTGTTTTTTTCACGTATGTTGGATTTAAATGCGTGGTGTACCGAGTAATGTACAGTGATTAACGATATTCGATTAATTGCTGGATGATTGCAATTGTTACCTGCTCTATTATTAATATTTGTAAATACATCTCCTGTGTTTTCTCAAGAACTATGTCGTCATTTCGAAGAAAGTTTGAAGTTGCACCGGATTCGTACAGCAAGACAAAATTTAAAGTTATCTTTTTTTCATATTATATTAAAAAACTTTAAATAGTTATGAAAATTTTTGCGTCTTAAAAGTCTGTATACTTAAGCTGAAATTACAAATCCACCTTAAAATGTTTCTTATGGAATCAAAGTTTCCAAATTCCTTGAATTTTATATTTTTCGGTTCACTGTCTCCCATCCTCCCCTACTTATGGGAGACTAACGATTCCAGTAATAAAAATGTTTGGCTAATTGACGACCGAAAATTCAAGGTTTTAATTTGATCTCTTTTTCTTAGTCTTAAGTAAAGATAAAAACATTCTAAAAAAAACTGGAAACTTTCGAGAGAAAAAAAAGAAAATAAAAAGTTTTGCCAGAGGAATTTATTTCCACTCCGAAAAAATAGAAAAATTGAATTTTTTCAATTTTTCAGGAAGTTTTAATTGAAAATTTCAACAAAAAGTGATAAAATTATAAATTTCTCATTTAACAATCACGATTGCTTGTTGCTTGTATTTACAATATTTGATGGCCTTTGATTTCATTTTTCTATGCTAAAATGCAAACTCCTCTGGTGCACGGGCCTCCACGAGCATGTCCCTCCTCTTTGGTGATAGCATCCATGTCCTCTGGTCCACAGGCCTCCGGGAGCATGTCCTTCCTCCTTAAGGGCTGTTCACTTATCGGCCGTCCGTCCCGTCCATCCCGTTTTTTGACGTGACGGACTGCCGACGAAAACAAGGTAGCAGTCACATACGGTCGCAGTACATCAATTACGTGGCTGAATTCACCGACACGAGAGAAGAGCGTGCTGCTTGGCGGAAGTCAATGAAATGATGTCCTACTTTTGACGGCCGTCAGATATCAAGGTTCTTCTGATCGAAACCGGCCCCGTGCAAGATGGCTTGCTGCCATGGTAACCAGCAAAGAAAACCTGTTTCGGGTGGGAAAACTCGGGATGGACGGGACGGACGGCCGATAAGTGAACAGCCCTTTAGTGGTAGCGTCCATGTCGTCCCATGTTGGAGGTAGCGTCCCTGAGTATTTCCGATTAAACTGCCGTGTGCAGGTAAAGGGCAGTAACTGCAAATTTTTCATTTTTCATTTTTTTTGCATTTTTGTCATCTGTTATACGTTATTTTTACTGTGCAAGCTTGTTTATTTGGTTTCCACTGATTAAAAGGCGCGAAAGAACGTCTAATTCTAACATTTTCCTATTGTTGGTATTGAATCCAACAAACATTTCTTCAAATATCTCGAAAACTCATTTCTGCAGATACTGCCGTTTACTTGCACACGGCAGAAAAGGTCATGACAACTTTGTTGGAAACTATTGTTCCGAATTGGAGTAGCATGAGTTTTATTAGTTTATGTAAGGATTCTGATCCCCCTCCCGCCTACAGGGAACGATTGACCTCCGAAATTACTAACATAATCTCGTAATCAATAAAAAGTAACCATTACATAAAGCATAATTTAATGATATAGTTAAAACATAAAATATTTTAGAAAATACTTTTACTATAAAAGTGATACCTACGGAAAATTTCGGTATACGAATGATGTCAATGAAATCAGATCAATTTAAAATCCATTGTCGTATCCTAATGAGCTTAAACTGGGTTTCAATTGTACACTGGTGTCCAAAAGTTAAGCATAATTGTTATTTATGTGAGTAATGTGAGAAATATACATCGAAATAGGGGGAAACGTGATATGCGAGTGCAACACGGTTACAAAATAAGGAAACTACTCAAAAAAATGGTAATATTTACTTTTATCAACCCAAGAAATAGTTGAAATGAAAATTAGGCATATGAGGAGTTTACTCTTAGCACAAAAACTTTTCTTTAAAAGATGATGCTGAAGTTCAATAGTGTGTATGGCCACCTCTGACAGCCAGGCACGCTGCACAACGATTACTGATACTTTCTATGAGGTGGTGGATGAGTTGTGGGCTTAAACAGTTCCAAGCATGCTGGAGAGCTCTTTTTAGCTCCGGAGCGGAGCTTGGCGGGGGCGAACGGGCTGCAAGTTGTCTCCCGAGCATATCCCAGACGTGCTCAATAGGGTTCAGATCAGGGGAGTTCGCAGGCCACGTCATTCGCTGGATATTTTCTGATTCGTGGAAGTCATCGACCACAGCTGTTCGGTGACATGGCGCGTTATCGTCCATGAATATGAACTCAGGACCAACAGCACCTCGAAACAAGCGAACGTAAGGCTCAAAAACTTCGTCTCTGTATCTTTGACCAGTGACTGAGCCTGTTTCAAAAATATGGAGGTCGTTGCGACCATCCAACATAATGCCCGCCCAGACCATTACTCCTGCTGACGCAAAGTGATGTCTTTCTCTTATGTTTTGCGGTTGGAAACGAGTCCCCTTTTCTCTCCAGATTGTTACCTGACGAGAATCACACTGTAGAGTAAAGCGGGACTCATCACTGAACATCACATTAGCCCACTGTCCCAGACTCCAATGCCGATGTTGCAAGCTCCAGTTTAAACGAGCGCGTTTATGCGCTGATGTGAGAGGAATGCAAACTGCTGGTCTTCTGGCATACAGACCGACATGATTGAGTCCCCTGTAAACAGTTTGCATCGAAATTGTTATTCTTGTGACGGCACTGAGCGCCGAACCCAGTTCTCTGGCACAGCTGTCCCTATGACGTCGTGCAAAAATTGCCAGAAAACGATCTTGGCTTGCGGTTGTGACTCTTGGTCGACCTGGTACTGGTCGGCGGGTAACATCTCCCGTATTTGAAAACCTCTGCCGCAGTCTCGAGATTACACACTGAGGCACATTAAGAATACGAGACACTTCAGTTTGTGATCTTCCAGATTCTAGCATTAAAACGATTCTTCCTTTCTCAAACATGTCCAATTGGCGTCTTTTGTGCCATTATTAGTTCTGTTTCACCAGATCCAATGTTTCTTGGTACAGCAATTGCATGAAACGCGCCTGAACTCTCTAAAGCGTGCGAGCTGTTCTATCCACATTCCGAAACGCGCACCTAATTCGCGCATGACACCATCGACTATACTATTGTGCATAAACATATTGTTTCTTCTTCAACCAATGAATCTCCATAAAAAACTTTATATAATTTTACGAAAATTTACAGATTTTTCTCGCATTTTATGGATTTTGCTTAACTTTTGGACACCATTGTATATGATGCAATAAAGATCTGAGAAAAATTCTCAGAATTGCAAAGCCAAATTTTGTAATTATTACTACAGGCCTTTTATCATGTTTCTCACATCACGTTTTGCTCCGCTACATGAATCACAGAGAATCCGTTACATCACAATGAGACGGAATTTCGAAGACAAGAATTGAACCCGCGACCTCTTTTTACCGCAGGCAGCTGTCGGAGCTAGTAATTCTGACCGCACGATCAAGGAGATCCAGCCACTACATTTCATATTGTCTTGTATGAAATCATGTGCGAGTGATGGGCATTACTCGCAAAGATTAAACGAATTAGTGCCTCCGTGGCTCTGTTGTAGAAGCTTCGTCTTCTAAGCCGGAGGTCGTGGGTTCGATTCCGAACGGTGCCTTGGGTGTTATTTCCTTCTCTTGTGCTGTAAACCTTTCCTGTGCGTGTCAGGAGGCAAGGCGCTTAGTACGCCGTCTTCTACGTGGGTGAAGCTGTGTAGTTTCTGAATAAATAAGTAAAATGAATTTCAGAGCAAAGGGCAAAAAAAAAAAAAAAAGATTTTTTAATTCGCAACTCCTGAGCTCGAATACGCTACCTTGCGGGGATTAACAATTCTAAAGAAAAAGATAAAACGTTCCATTCCACGTGTTTTCTTTGGGGTAAATTACAGGCTTCAGAGAGTTGGTAGTGCAATGTAATCTCAGAAGAATAGAAAACAAAACTTCCCACAAACACGATGAAAAATTACTGCCATTCATTAAGCGTCAAAGCAAATTATAAGTTACGGCATGTGTTTGTTTTACCTTTTTCATCCGCCATTAGACGGTGGCTGCAGCGCCCTCTATAGTTTATTGGAGTTGCGAATATCATGCAAAACAAGAAACGGTTGGTTTTAGATAGTACTATACACACTCATAATTATCAAAAATCAACTTCACATCATTCAATAATTTAAAACATACATATAATATATCTGGGAAAATACTTCAGTATAAAATGAAACCAGTATAAAAATTCATTTAGCGAACAAAATAATTGGAATAGATTCGATCTAAAATCATAGCCCTTAATATATTTTTTGTGTAATATTTTCTACCTTGATAAGCTTAAACAGGATAAGGAATGTATACATCAAATCGAATATCCGAGCGAAGATGGTGGAATAGAATTAGTTTAACTGTAATCGTGACTTAATGGACATAACTGTTTTTGCATTAACAGGAAAAAAACTACTTCTTTGAAGTGATTTTTTATCAATTTTGTGTTGCGTTTTTTAAACATTTTACGTGCTTTGTGATGTCGAAAGAGAATCCGAAAAGATCCTTCCATTTTATGGTTTGACAGACACTCGATAATAGATGAGCACGTGATGGAGATTATTTTACTTGAGAAAAACAACCGAAGAATCACGAGATTGGACAGCGAAATGAAGGTAAATTTTACCTTTATCCAATTATTTGTGAGGAGCTCTGTAGTCAAATAATTTTTGCCCTTTTTTCCCGCAAACTTTCCTGCTTGTTACATTTCTGTCATCTTCGTAACCACGAAGAAAATAAAAACAGATCAAAATGTTTGACACGTTTGAATCAATGATGAACTTGATATCATTCGGAATACATAGTTTTCAATTTCCTCTACCACACAAAAAAGAACTACCCTTGATATATTGAACTTTCTAACACCAAGTCTTGAAAGTAATTATTTCTTCAACTTTCTTCATCTGAAGAACAGCTTACATTTACGATGTTTACTTTCTGGTAAACAAGGCTGGCGGCAGATTTTCTTCAATTTATTTCTGTTATTTAGCTGTGGAAACAACATTATGCATTACGTAGAGGTTTTTCTTCCCCCAATAAATTTACAATGTAAAAAAATTGAATTTAAGAGGAAAAGTCCTTAAGTTATTAGTAGAATACTGTGATTCCCGCTTAAAGGTGGCGGCATTTCAGTGATTCCTGTTGGAAACACTGGAGCAGAAAGAGTTAGTATTTTTAATTAATTCTGCCATGTGCAGGTAAACGGCAGTATCTGCAGTAATAAGTTTTCGAGATATTTGAAGATACGCGTTTTGGATTCAATACTAATAATAATGAAAATGCTGGAATTAGAAGGTTTTTTTCGCACCTTGTTTTGAGCGGAAACCAAAAGAGCGTGCTTGTACAATATAGCTAACGAACAATAGATGATAAATGCAAAAAAATTAAAAATGAAAAATTTGCGGTTACTGTTCTTTACCTGCCCATGGCAGAATTGTTCATCGGAAAAACAGCGTGCAGTTACGATGGTTACTCATTGATTAATGAAGCTCACAGAAACTTTTCCTTCAACTTTCTTTTGGGTTGGTAGCCATAAAAACATAATGCGCGACGTACACATTACTATTATTACTAGTATTATTTTCTAATTTTTACTTCCTTTTACAAAAAAGGAAGTATTGTATTCGCGAAAAAAAGTTCACTCAAAAATCGGCCTTAATTTCCATTTTGCTCACCCCCAAATGAATGTTGAGTTTTTTTTTCGACCCGACCACACGTACATAAGTACCTAAGAACGTATAGACGCCCGAAATATCCATTTTGACATTTCCCCTAGTTAATTACAACGAGTTTTCTCGTGACGTCTGTATGTGCGTATGTATGTCGCTCAATAACTCAGAACGGTATATCCTAGAAAGTCGAAATTTGGTACGTAGACTCTTAGTTGGGTCTAGTTGTGCACCTCCCCTTTTGGCTGCATTCGGGTGTGTCTAAAGGGGTCTTTTGCATCTTTTTGGGGGGAAATCATTGTTAATTTCGACACTTGGCGATATATCGCCAGTCATTTGATCGCCAAGTTTTGTCACAAACTTGGTGACAATTTTGGCGATTTTTTTAAAAAATCTGATTTGAATTTGGCCATTGTTGGTGATATTTAGAGAGTTAACCATTGAATCACATTAAATTCGTAATAATGGGGAAAGATCATTAAATTGGTGTAAAAGGAAGTCATATGATGCACACATCAGCTCGTTTCAATATACAGTTGGCTCTCTGTTTAACGACGCTCTACTTAACGACTTTCTCTATTTAAAGACGGCTTTTCACGGTCCCAGATGGTCCACTATAGTGTTAAAAGCATTCTATTTAACGACGTTTTCTACTTAAGGACGATTTTTTGAGGTCCCTTGAAAGTCGTTAAACAGAGAGCCAACTGTATGTTTGTATAATTGTGACAGTTGCATTTCAGCGCAGAAAACCTTAAGTTTTTAGAAGAATATTGCGATTTATTCTCCAAGATGGAATGACAGGGGAAGAAAGGTGTAATATTTTTAGTTAACTGCTCATTTAAAAAATAGCTTGTATTGACTATGGTTACTCATTGGTAAGCAAGGCTCCCAGCAATTTTTTTCTTCGACTCACTTCTGGCTTCTAGTCACGAAAACAACATTGTGCATGACGTAGGACTTACTATTCAAATTAATTTTTTTCCAACAAACGTATAGGATAACGTAGACAATTGCATCGTTGTAATTCATGCTCACACATTCAGCGAACCCTATTGTAGTCACAGGGGCAGAAAGGGTTAATATTTAAATTTGTTCATTAAAAGAGCAGCTTCCATTTATGATGGTTACTCACTTGTAAACAAGGCTCACAGCATCTTTTCTTCCCTCTAGTTCAGGACTTCTTTTAAGTTAAGAGTCGAGTTAAGTGTCATTTTCTCTCAGATATCAAATATTTATTCTTTTTAAGAGCAAAAAAATTGTACATGTATCGTTAATGTTAGAAAAGAAATGGTTATCTGCTGCGACATACATTTGTTTTCCTATGTCTAGAAAACGAATCTTTTCTCTTTTTTTTTCAAAACTTATTTCAAACGAACTGATGTGTGCATCACAGGGCTTCTTTTTACTTCCAATTTAATGTCATTTCCCCATTATTGGCAATTTTAATGTGATTCAATTGTTTACTTTCTAAATATCACCAACAGTGGCCAAATTGAAACCAAATTTAATATTTAAAAAAAAGTCGCCAATTTTGTCGCCAAGTTGGCGACAAAACTTGGCGACCAAAAGACTGGCGATATATCGCCAAACGTCCGACAAATTATAACACCACTTGAGTTTACATCGAAATTAACAATGATTTCCCCCCAAAAAAGGGCAAAAGACCCCCTTAGAAACATCCAAATGCAACCAAAAAGGAAGGTGCACAACTAGGCCCCACTAGGAGTGTACGTACCAAATTTCAGCTTTCTAGAACATACCGTTTTTGAGTTATGCGAGATACATACACACATATACACATATACATATACATACGTACATACGGACGTCACGAGAAAATTCGTTGTAATTAACTCGGGGGTCGTCAAAATGGATATTTCGGGTGTCTGTACGTTCCTAGGTATATATCCACGTGTGGTCGGGTTGAAAAATTAACTCAACATTCATTCGGGAGTGAGCAAAATGGAAATTAAGGCCGATTTTTGAGTGAAATTTTTTTTCACAAATACAATACTTCCTTTTTTGTAAAAAGAAGTAAAAAGCCTTGTAATAAAAACTGAACTTCAGTGGGTTGTATAGTTTTTCTTAGACCTAAAAATTCAAATTTTTGGTTAGTCGCCAATGGCTGGACACGTTCAGTTCAATAGCCTCCCCCCCCCCCCCAATGCGTCCATTTCACCTATTGCATTTTTAACAGCAATATTGACACGTGGGACCTAATAGCAACATGATACACATGAATATTACGTCATACGGTTGCTCTGAGGCCACGATATGCAATTACAAAATGGAATAATGGGACTTCAGCTACCAATTTTTGCAAAAAGAAATTTGAAAGGTGCTTATGATTCTTTTATCCGTTAGCTTTATTGAATATCATATCGCTGTGACGTAACTAAATTTTTGAGTAATTGTGTTTTGACGCTTAATGGTATCACAAAGCCATTAAGCATGAAACTCAATTTCTCAAAAATGTACAGTTTTATTGTTGTTCTTCCGAAACAGCGATATGAACGACTTGTTAAAAAATAAAACATCATTGAAATTTCATTTATGTGTTTAAAAAGTGGCCGGTTGAGTGTTTTTATTTAGTCGCCAAAGTAAAACCTTTAGTTCCCAGGTGGCGAGCATTGCGAAGAGATAAAAATGAGGGAGTGAAGACTTTTTATTTGTGAAACAAAACACCCCAAGTCACCTGATAGGTTTTATAGCAAATCATTGGTAGAAATAAGGTTTTTTGCACTAATTTCACGCAAAACATGTCAACCATTCGTCGTTGTTAAGTCACGTGACTTGGAATCTTTGGTTCACCTTTTGCTAAGCCAATGATGGAGTTGATCCCTCAATTAATTTACTAATTCCTCTAAGGTAGTGAGCGGCGAGTGATAATTTTCAACTCTAGTTCAGCTAAAAGTGCAAAACAAATATTAAAATCAATACAAACTCAAGAGTGTAATATCTGCGCGATTTTTGGGATATAATAGAGTCATGAAATCGTTCAAGTTTGGTGAATGTTCAAAAGACTATAGTTTCGTGCAAATTTTGAGGCCAATATTAGAAAAAAAAACTAAATGGTGTCTTCAGTGAAAAAATGTATTATTTAATTTAAAACCAAAGCATTTATTTTACGTAGTAGCAGAAGATAATTCAAAGTCTTAATGAAATCAGATAAACTTTTTGCTATTAAAAAACAAAACAAAATGCAAATGTAGGAAATAATAGAGGTGCAAGTAGTGAGAATTTTAGAACCTTTCTACTCCATTCAACTTTTGATGCTTTCGTCATCAAGCGTACTTTTTAATTTGTTTTTTATAATGGCGAAATTTGGAAATAAGTGCTGAGAACAGTAAGTAGATTCAAAAACTGTCAAGATGCCAACTGCATCATGTGGATTTGTCCTTTTCAGCGAGCCATGCACAGAAGTGATATCGATTTCATGGTTTTACTAGAACTACTTTAGTGAAAAAGCTGACTTATTTGACAATCGACATTTTGGTTCCAAGAAAGCTTTACTCTACATTTGCTTCAAATATTTGATAAGATGAGCCAAAAAAAGAGGCCATAAATAGAAATTATCAACTTTACTTTTTAACGTCGGTTTTAAGTATCAAAAAAGGTAGTACATGTGTAAATATTCCCTTTTCATTGAGACTAACCATAAAATTCGACCAGCAGTACTAACGTAGCACTTTCATGATTCGATCGTCCTTTTTTTACCATATTTAATTTCTTCGACAAAAGCTTCATTGCTTTATTTTTCCTGTTAAAAGTAATATTAGAAGAAAAAAGTATTATGAATGTGTTTGGAGGGTGGGGGGAGAGGTGGCAAGGTTTTGTACTCGATTCTTTATCAAATTTTACTTTTTTTTTTAAAGTTATTGTTTATTGGGGAGGGGGGGGCGCTCATTTGTACTATTTCCAAACAAGTTACGCCTCTGATACTTCAGAATGTCTGTTTCGATAATCTTCAGAAAAAGTTTGTTCGAGTTTCCGTACAAAAAAATAAATAAATAAATAAATAATAAAAAAAAATAATGAACCATAAATAGAGTCGATTGTTAGGTTCATAATTTTCGTTTACATTTAGGTTCTATGGCTTCAGTCATGTGTATGACTCGAAAACAACAGCACGATATCTTAAAAGACAGAAACAGAAAGCCTCCTTGATGCAAAATTCAAGTGAACAGAAATGAAACTAGCTGAAATTTTGCATTGCCTGTCTGAGAAAAGATAAATTGAAGAATATTAACTGTTTAGCTCGATTTCTGTTTTTGAACTTTTCAAAGAGTATGTTTGTATGTCGATTCAAATGCATGAATAAAACCAATAACTCAGAAAAAAAAATCGAAAAACGGAAAATGTATGAAATTGATAATCTGCAGCATTTATGGCTTTATTTTTTTCGTGCATTTCTTTTACTGTAGATTATTAAAATAGACATTCTGAAGTATTATCGGGAATAATTTAGAAGTAGTACAAATAAGTACCTAGTGTTTAAAAGCATTCACTCACAGAAAAAATTGCGATGAAGTGAAAATTACTTTTATTTGACTTGAAGAACGGCATTAAGATAAATTGTAAAAGCCTTAAAAGATAGAAATTAATGAATGATGCCGAACATTTCTCAAGTCTATCCTTAAAAATAGCTTCTTCTAATATCATTTTTAACTCGAAAAATGTGACAATAAAGGCTAGTTGAAAAATTTTAATGTTGCAGAGACAACCGAATCATGAGAAAGTGCTAAGTTACGACTGCTGGTAAATTTTTATGATAGTTGTCAATGAAAAGGGGGTGTTCTCATGTGATGTCATATTTATCCACCTGTTTTGAGATTCAAAACCGACGCTAATAAGTAAAGTTTGCAATCTCGATTTATATGGCCAGCTTTTTGGCTTATATACCCTCCAATGCGTCGTTAGAGAAATTCAAGGAAAAAATTCACGCTTCGGAATGAAACTTGGCTTAATATACATCAGATAAAAAGTTTTGCTTGTGGTTTGTATGTTTTATATTATACATTAAAAGTCACTCTCATTCTGTTTTCCTAATTACTTAAATAATTTGCCATTACGTAATACAATTTAAGTGCCTATGAAAATAATTGTTATATCTTTAGATATTACTTAAATTTGATGAATCTGATTAGTAACTTTTAAAATGAAAAGGTTTAGAATGTTACATAAGACATGGAAGTTTAAGAATCACTGATCAAAAAAATCAGTTTGTGGACCTCGACGACTTAATGTGTTACTTTTGAAGTTGATAGATACAGGTTCCTTTAAAAAATATTTATGTTTCTAGTGTTATAAACCTAAGTATCGGAAGTCCTTTTTCATATCTCGTAGATTGAATAAGTTTACACTTTCCTGAAGAAGTGAGATATGTATCGACAGTTTTAATAATTACATTGATCTAGAGCTTAATTTTGAACACATTTAAACATTTTTAAGTGTAAATTCAAATGTTCAAACAATGCTATTTCCTTTATTACATATGCTTTTAAGAAAAATTTCAATACATCCCATAATGTCTGAAACCCAATTTTCATCCTTAACTCCTCGTTCAGTGTAGCGAAAATAATGAAAACTATGTGTCTTGTTTTGCCACAATTAATTAAAGGTTATTTTTATATTAAAACTTTAATATGGATCAAAACTAAAAATCAATTGAAATTAATTTGCTTTTTCAGCACAAAAGTTCTGTTTTCATAACGAGAGTAATCTTTCAGCGTGTTAGATGCTACATGTTAAAACTACACATTAATAACAAGCTTTTAAAGTAATGAACATGCTTTATTGAGGATACAACAGCTAAAAGTTTTTGTAAACTGGATTTTTTTTTTCTCTTGCACAGTCAGGCAAATCAGCACTAAACAAAAATCGCTCATAGATCTATAGTCTGTAAAGTGTTACATGTTAGAAATGACCTTTCACATGTATATCCAATAGGGGAAAGTAATAAAATGAGGAGCATGTTTCATTATAATTACAATACTTAAAAAGTTTTGGTAAACTTAAATGCTGTTTCTCCTTTCCCCAAGGTCCAAACCCTCCTTGTTGGTATTTTGGGAAAATAGCACTGCATGCTCAAGCAGTAGAAAAGAAAATCATAGTTTGTTAGGCGCTACAGCCAAGTGCCAATATTTGGGACAGTTTTGAACTTTTACCTTTAGTAGCATATTAATCATACGTTATCCATTCGAACAGAGTATTCTATTTTTAGAATGTGCTTTAATACGTCACCTCGGGACAAGCTGTAGATGTGTACATATGCCTCTTTGTAAATAAAACACTGTCCAAGTTAGGGATTTCCCTCCTTAACTTGAGATACTTAACATTTTGATTTTTCTTTCATGTATGCAGCAATAGATAAAGGTTTAGGACACGAACTATCATTTTAAAGAAGTTTATTTTACAACTCAATAAAGAAAAAATATCATTACATTAAAATAATATAATCTTGTTAACATTCAGAATGTATACTTGCTCCTGAAAATATTGAATGTATCCCCACCCTTCTTAATTCTTTTGAATGTAATATTTCCACGTCCCCCTCTATGAAGCATAAAAGCAATTGGTAAACCCAAATAATTCTTAATGCAGCTGATTTTTAGCTCTCAATGTTCCTTATTTCACATCGTTTCACATTGATTTTCATTTCTTCATAATGCGTGAAATTCCCAACAAATACATTAGTCTCATATACAGGGTGTTCCGTTTTAGCCTGAAAGACCTTTATTTTCGCAGCCTCTGGTCCTAGATGTATACTTCCAGTTGCAAAAATGTTCCAAATCAGTTGCAGAGTCAAAATATTGAAAACTTGAAGCAAAAATAAAAATGAGTCAAAAAATACAACATTTAACTTTTTATACGGGCATTAGGTCCCCTAAGGAATATTTAGAGAAGTAATTTCCATTCAAAACTATTTCTGACACAAAAAACTTGACATTTGTGCGTGTGTCAGGGAGGTATTAGAGTTTAAAGTTTTAAGGGACCATGCAGCAGATGAGATTAGAACTTACCGCTCTTTCACAAGAACGACTGGTCGTCAAACTAAGAAAAACGAGCTGATGTGTGCATCACATGACTTCCTTTTACTCCAATTTAATGTCATTTCCCCATTATTCGCTATTTTAATGTGATTCAATATTTATTCTCTAAATATCACCAACAATGGCCAAATTGAAACCAAAAAAAAAAAAAAAAAACTCCGCCAAATTTGTCGCCAAGTTGGCGACAAAACTTGGCGACCAAAAGACTGGCGATATATCGCCAAGTGTCCGACAAATTATAACGCCACTTGAGTTTACATCGAAATTAACAATGATTTCCCCCCAAAAAGGTGCAAAAGACCCCCTTAGGAACATCCGAAAGCAACCAAAAGGGGAGGTGCACAACTAGACCCCACTACAAGTCTATGTACCAAATTTCAACTTTCTAGGACATACCATTTTTGAGTTATGCGAGATACATACGCACATACGCACATACGCACATACGCACATACACACATACGCACATACATACAGACGTCACGAGAAAAGTCGTTGTAATTACCTCGGTGATGGTCAAAATGGATATTTCGCGTGTCTATACATTCTTAGGCACTTTTCCGCATGTGGTCGATTCGAAAAAAAAACTCAACATTCATTTGGGGGTGAGCAAAATGGAAATTAAGGGCGATTTTTGAGTGAAAATTTTTTCGCGAATACAATACTTCCTTTTTTGTAAAAGGAAGTAACAAGGTATTTATATTTTTCATTGCTATTTAAAAATAAATGCAAATGTTATGCTGTGATACGCAATGATAGGAACAGGGGACCCTCGGGTGTGATGTGATGATGATGTGATACGCAAAGACACACAACAAAAAACCTTGAACAATTTGAAAAACCACACTCGATGCACACATATAATTTTAAACACTTGTTAACCGGTATATTTTCCCCCAAAAGGTGTTATTGACGGCGAGTGAAAAGTGGTATAAGTCACAAAACGCGGCATTTTATATCGCGGTAAATATTGGTCGTACTAATTTCAAACTCTTTGCGTCGGAATTATTTTTCAATGGAGATTATTTCCCTTAATGTAAGTTAGGGGACCTGGGGCCCATATAAAAAGTTAACTTTTGTATTTTTTGACTGATTTTTATTTTCACTTCAACCATTCAATATCTGAACTCTGCATCTGATTTTGAACATCTTTGCAATTGAAAGTATGCATCTAGGACTAAGGGTTGCGAAAATAGAGGTTTTTTTGCAGGTTAAAACGGAACACCCTGTATACTTTGAGATTCATTTTCATTAGTAAAACTAACATATTAAATATTTAAGCAAAAAGTCTTTTGCTTATCAATAGATTCCATTTTTTTTAACAATGGCAACTTTTCTGTACTGTTATTGTATGACACATTTATTGTCATCAGAATAGTTATCGCTTAGGTATAATTTCTTCATACAATAATACACTTTATTTCCTCAATGTTCCTTATACACATTTTTTATGCCTTAGTATCGTACCTTGGAACAGTGTCCAAAGTTTGGAGCAAATTTGAAATTTCTCAAATTTATGATTAAATTAGTTACACTGAATTAGTTAAGTGGAAATGAATTTGTCCAAATAAGGCACAGGTACATAGCCGAGATGAAGATTGAAGACAATTCAACCTAATGCTGCTCAGTTTGCTTAGGTAACCAAAGTTATTTATATACTTCAGAATTTTTTTTTTTTTTTTTTTTGCGAGTTGCTATAGTGCGGAAAAGTTGCGATTGGTAAAGACTTTATAAAAAATAAATCAAATCGGATTACATCTTTCAATCGCGCAACAAGCTTAAAAATTTAGAAAAATGGATTTTTTTTTTTTTTTTTTTTGAGATTTTTTGAAAATGTTAATGATTTTTTTTAACGCTTTAAGATAGAAATGTTGCAATTGTTGCAGCCTTGAGAAATTAAAAAGAAATTTTGAAATCGAATAAAACCCTCTAACTCAGGAACAAGCCCAAAAAATCGAAAAAACTGAGAATTTCAGCTTTTTTTTTTGAAATTAAAAAAAAAAGTCAAAAAAAATTTTTTTTTTCTTCAGGAATATAGGGAAAAATCTTTTAAAAAGCGCTATATTATACAAAAACATTAATTTATTTATTGATTTTGAAGGTATCTTCTAACCATGCAGAAGTCCCATTCTTTACAGTAATGAGTCATTTTCAAATACAGTCGTATCTCCATATATCGAAGTAGCAAATTGCCGGAAAAAAATTCGATATATAGAAATTTCTATGTATAGAAACTATTTTATTTTATCTTAGAAATCTCCTAAAACATTAAAATTAAAGCTAATTTTCGTGTATGAAACACAATTTTTAATGTATACGAGCATCAGATTAGATGAGAGTTAATAATTAAAGAAATTATACTTTTGTGCCTTCATAAATCTTCATTCTTTGGCAATTCGACTTGATCCGCAACAATAGAGGATTTTCTTCTTGACAATGTAATCGAGTGAAAAGTAAAAAATCAATCTATTTAACTTGATTTTTACTGAAGCTAAAAGGACTAGGAATGATATTCAACAGACAAAAAAGATAATTTGAAACTGATTTTACAATGTTACTGGTTACAACTGTTATTTGAAATAAACTTGAGGGAATTATGGAACTCCAGAACGAAACAACGACCTATCTACACACCCCTAACCTCCACACACCCCCAGATTAATTATGAGTTTCCTTTAGTGAACATAATTTTCTCCCTTAACCTTTATTTTTCATGAGACAAGCAGTCTAAAGTGGAAAAAAAAAAAATCTACGAATGTGTCGAAATTTTTTTTCGATATATAGAGATTTTTTTCGATACATAGAAACAATTTTTCCATGTAATGAACATAGAAATTTGCTGAGATTTCGATTTATAGAAAATTTCAATTTGCGGAAGTTCGATACATGGAGGTTCGACTGTAATAGAAGGTTATAAAATATTTAGAAAAAAAGTTCTACCATTCAGTACACAAGTGTAATTGTTTTAAGTGTGACTTGTCGATTTTAATTGATCAGATTTTTTTAGAAAACTCGGACATAATTTATTTGGATTTCAATGTTGCTCTTATGTAGCCATCTCTTGATTTAAATACGCAAACTTTAAGCGAAGCCACCTGTCTTCTTTAAAATCTGGATCAGCCAAAAACATACACAGTCAATAACATTGTTTCATACATAAATGAACAACAAATTTCACTAGAGGATTTATGAGACATCATAGGTTATGATGGTACCTACTGAAATTTATACGAGGTGGAAAAGTGACACGCTTCGTCAATTCGAAATTTAAGTCGAACGACCATTGCAATGGGCTATTTGTTTATTCCATTTCATCAAATGGTCTTTTCGTCACTTTTTCGGCATTTGAATGGTGAAACAACAGGTTTAAGTTTATTTTTAGAACCAATAGAAGAACGTCTCAGAGGTTGTAAAAAACTGCCGGCGATGAATTTTCAAGTAATTGCGTGTGCAACTATAGAAGAGAACAGAAAATGCTTGAGTAAGGATCAAACGTATCTTTTGGATCTATCTCAAGCAATAAAGAGTTGTGATTGTCCAAATGATGGGTCAAACCCTAAATCCCGGCCCACTCACATTCCAGATGGCCCACTTGTGCAAATAGAGTTGTCAGACTTCACGTAAATGTAACGATCCTATCAGATGCGTTAAAAGACATAGTTACTTTTATCTTGAAATGTTACATGCCAGTCTGATTTGAAATAAAGAACTGCAAAAACCACGAACTGTTCCATTCATACATGAAATACACCGCCAGCTCAGTCATTTCCAGCCGAGGACTGCAGTTTCGTGCATATTAGCACTCATCAGCCCAGCATAGAAAAGTGACTGAGCTGGAGATGGAAAACCTCTTAAGGAAGCCAACAGTGCCAAACAAACTGGTAGCTAATATGGAATTAGCACAGACCAGTCCTCGGCTGGAAATGACTGAGCTGGCGGTGTATTTCATGTATTTCTGCTTTAGCCCTGGCTAATGGGTGGTAATTTACTGAATATACCACGCCTTGCCTTCAATCTTCGAGTTGAACAGAACCATTGTTTCTGTCACACGTCTGGTCTGTGCTAATTCTATATTATCTACCAGTTTGTTTGGCACTCTTGGCTTCCTTAAGAGGTTTTCCATCTCCAGCTCAGTCATTTTCCTATGCTGGGCTGATGAGTGCTAATAAAAACGAAACTGCAGTCCTCGGCTTTAAATGACTGAACTGGCGGTATATTTCATGTATTTCTGCTTTAGTCCTGGCTAATGGGCGGTAATTTACTGAATATGCTCCATTCATATTTGTAAAATAATTTAAACCTTTGGATACTAGCCTCAGAAGCTGAAACAAGTTTTATTTTACCCTGTCATTGAAAGAAACTCTTTCTTTGCGCATCCCGGAAACTTATTGATGGGCATGGTTTTTGATGAAAAGAGGCACATATGGGAACTAGAGTTTTTAAAAGGTTTTAGAAGAGCCTGTTTCTAAAGGCGTCAGGAACTTTGTAATTCCCTCCCTAAATTTCGAAACCACTGATTACACAGAGATTCTTACTTGAAGCACGACAAAGTTATCTCCGCCACTTTTTACACGAGTCGTCTATGCTAGTGACGGAGGCTTCGCTTGAAGTTAGCGAATTAAAATCAAGAGATGGCTACATAAGAAAAACATTGAAATCAAGATCAATTTATGCCCAAGTTTCCAAAAACTCTGATTATAAATTAGGTTCAACAAGTATCAGTTAAAAGAATAAGGCTTATGCATTGGATGGTTGAAATATTGTTAAATATTTTATAAACTTCTGTTATTTAAAAATGGGCTTATTACTGTTAAGAATAGGATTTCTGCATGGTTAGAATATACCTTCAAAATCAATAAATGAATTAATGTTGTTGCGCAATATAGTGCTTTTTAAATTATTTTCCCCGATATTACTAAGAAAAAAAAGCGAAAAAAAAAATTGACCATTTTTTAAATAAAAAAAAGCTGAAATTCTCAATTTTTTCGACTTTTTAGGCTCGTTCCTCAATTAGAAGGTATTTTTCTATTTCAAAATTTCTTTTCAGTTTCTCAAGGCTTCACCAATTTCAACATTTCCGTCTTAGAGCGTTAAAAAAAAATCATTGAAACAATTTTTTAAAAATCTACGAAAAAAGAAACTTTTCCAAATTTTCAAGCTTGTTGCGCGATCGGAAGATATTATCCGATTTCAAAAAAAAAAAAAAAAAAAATTGTTTTTTTAAGTCTTCACCAATCGCAACTTTTCCGCGCCATAGCAACACGCAAAAAAAATTTCATTTTTTTTCGCTCTGCCCTATTGTACATTTTATACTAAGCAACCTTAAGTTTTGTTTTTCTTGCATATTTTTCAAACTTAGCATATGCAATAAAAATCAAAACTTAACTAGCAGGCAAAGTTTCCTTAAGCGTTTTCCTTTCCTTTTCAGAACTTTGTTTTGCAAGGCGAACTTCCTGTAATTGATGTGAAATCCCGCCAATTTTTAATACAACAAGAAGGTCGGAAACCAACTTCGGTGCAAGGTCAGGATTCCTGTTTTATTTTGAACGTCGAACGAGACGAAGCCGGTTACTGGGCTTCGCACACTGATCATCGCATTCGATCTAGGTAAGTGGACCAATTATTTCCGCTAAAATAACTTTTTTCTTTTTTAAGCGATGCATTGACAGCTCGTCTTTTTCCGAACTTTTCAACTAACCAACAAAATTGCAAACGAAGTATTCTATTTTTAGGATGTGCTTTAGTACTCTGCACCTCAAGACAAAGTATAGATGTGTAGATATGTCCCTTTTAATATAAAACAAAAACATTTTCACTATCCCAAGTTAGGGATTCCCCTCCTTAACATTTTGATCTATCTTTCATGTATGCAGCAATAGATAAGAGTGTGGGACACCAACTATTTTAAAGAAGTTTATTTTACATCCCAATAAAGAGAAATATATCATTAGATAGAAATAATATTGAAAACATTAAATGCCTCCCCAGCCTTCTTAATTCTTTTGAATGTAATATTTCAAACAGCATAAAAACAGCTATAAAAAAGTCAATTTTTAGTTCAATTCGCGAAACTTTACGGTGTATTTGCGAACAAAAAACTGTAAAGCATGTAAATAATTTTAAAGATATGTAAAAAGAGTGTTAAAAGGAAGGGTGATTCAGAAAAAAAAAATCGTTAAAAGCCTACCTAGGGTCTGAACTTGAAATACTTTTTACTCGAATCTTTGAAAAATTCCACTTACATCCCTTTGCTTCTCACTGTCTCAAATGTCGTCTAAAATATTTTCTACAATTTTTATCTTGGTCATCATGGAGCGACTTGTGAAAGATATATTTCCTGCAAAAACTCAAACTCGAAATAGGGAATATTTTGCTGAAACTGCAAGAAGATGTTATTTTAGGAACGAATTGTCTCCATCTGTCAAAGTATGCTAAGAGGTAACTTGTTTAGACTTGGAGTGTCTAATCAGAAAATATAATTTTCGGTAAGGGTTTGTGTTGATGAAAATTCGGAAATGTCAGTTCGTTGAGTTTCACAATAAGTCAACAATAAACGAAACGTAAAAAACAACCTGTTCAAGATATAATTTTTAATTACTAACCAGAATACTTGTACTTTAATTTTAATGTGCTAAAAATACAATTACAGAAAACCATGGTGTCCGATCAGAAGAAAATACTTCTGCAAAAATAGACAAATGCAGTAAACTTTTGTGAAAATGTTACTTTTTATTAAAATTTGTGATTCATTAAATTTAGGAAAGTATAGCGAGAAGAATACTTTTATGACTAATGTATTAACCATTGACACGAGCATCATTATTTCTCTCTGAGAATACACAAGAAAAAACTCGGGTCAAAACTTGTTAAAGCCTCATAAAAAGTGTCGCGGAAATAAGTTACCTTGAAAAAGTCGAAATGCTAG
This sequence comes from Uloborus diversus, assembly GCF_026930045.1. Lineage (NCBI taxonomy): Eukaryota > Metazoa > Arthropoda > Arachnida > Araneae > Uloboridae > Uloborus > Uloborus diversus. The sequence goes on along the minus strand of NC_072733.1, from coordinate 212,685,604 downwards.
TAGTTATATTTTATATTTCGTGTAATTGAATAGTTAAAGGAAGATCTTACTTCAGTCATCAGCTACTTATCTTTTTTAAATTACGTTTCTTTTCTCGTTTTGTATGCAACTGTGTTGTAACACCGCTTAGAACAATGGTGAAAGATCTGACGTCGATAAACGTCATTATGACAATCTCAACATCGTTTTCCTATATCAGGTAATGCCATTGGTCACAGCTTTTCTACCATTGTCGTAAGCGAGTTGTCACTAAATTAAAATAATCATTTTTTTTTCTTTTTTTTTTGGACATAAACAAAATAATTTGGTTATTTCAACATATTTTGTACACGAGTCAATTTGTGATTGCGACTTTGCTTCTAAGATAAATCATATAATGCACTATTCCACCGTCACAGGCGTTACAATCAGACTGCATAATTTCAAAAACATTTTGTTATAGATCTTAATATTTCAATTAAATAGGAGTAAACACATTTCTTGATCTTTACACTTAACACAAACATATATTCATGACACAATTTTATTTCAGCTAAAACGTTTTGTTGCTTGAAATTTATATTGCATGCGTCACGTACGGGACATCGAAATTCAACCACTTGTAGTTTTCTGTACGCATTAGATAATATTTTTGCTTTATTAAAACAGCAATGATAAAACAAAGAGTAGGTTTTGAAAGTTAAGGTTCCAACGCAAGGGAAACATATCTTTTTGTTGAGAAGTGAATGTTTTTGTTGTTGTCGTGTGCCAGCTAGGCTGGTAATTTGGGGTGCGCTGCTTCACTTTTCTAACTCTACCGTAATTTGGTGTCAAGTTCGACTTCCACTGTACACACATGCCATAAGGACCCGTTTATAGGGTAGGCATCCATTCACACAAAGAAAGGACATGAGAAAGTACATCCATGCCCGAGCAGGGATTCAAACTCAGGACTTCCCCATCGCAATCAGACTCATCTGACCACTAGACAGGGTTGAGAAATAATAATTTGAACTACTAGAAAAAAAAATTATACATTAGGGCCAATCCACAGAAAACGGACCGCATGTGACTGTTCATATACAGTCGAGTCCCGACTTACGCGAGGGATGCGTTCCAAGACTCCTCGCGTAAGTCGAAATTTCGCGTTGTGGAAAAATATGTGTATGCAAATTTTTTAGAAGCATACCAAATTCTTTTAGACACTTATGAACAATCTCAAACTGCTTTAAAGCATTCCTCAACTATATACTACAGTTTCTTACATAAAAAACTGAACTTTTACTGTATTTAAAAGATAAAAAAATGTTTTAATCAAGATGAAATACTAAGATGGACAAAATGAATGATCAACGGAAGGGAAAGACATAAAATAAAACAACACGGTATGCACAGTATGCAGCAATAGTAAAATATTGCACTATAATAGTACTGTGCAGTATACAGTAACATATTTACTAGTACGCATGGAAGATTCACTCATATTTATTGTCGCGCTACCGCCGACGTTTTGTAGTTGTTCAAGCATCTAGAGAATGTTAGCTCCCTCCCCCCCCCCCCCCTTTTCTTTTAATCAGAAACTTTCTTTTTCTTCCCATTTTCAAAGTTTAGATGAAGGTGCCACTAAGGTGCCATTATATTTCATCAACTTTAATATTTCAATTGAAAAAAAAATATGTAAATGAATGATGCTGAGTGACTAACAACGCGATGCGTAGACTAGTTTGATGTGGAAACTTTCGCAGTAAGTGATGCCTAAAGGGATGCAATTAGTATTCACGAAATCAATAGTGGCTAATAACGAAGCCGATACTTCCTTCTAAAAAATTCGTATTATAGACGAAAAATTCGCGTTAGCTCTAAAATTCGTAACTCGTGAAAAATTCGCGTTATAGCCATTTCGCGAAAGTTGAATCGCGTTGTAGTGGGAGTCGACTGTATTTCATTAAAAAGGAATAATTTGAAAAGGTTAAAAACAAAATTTTTTTTGCTTTGAGAATCATTCATACATTTGTACATTTTCTTAAGCAGCGAAAATTTGCTCATTACTCGTTAAAATTATTATTCTTAATGAAATATATAAACCGACACGTACGGGACAAAATGACAGTTCGTTTGACATTCGTTTTGTAATAATTGTTTGCACAAGTATTTCACTATCAAAGATGCAGAAATTATCTCGAGATGTATTTGCTATTTTATACTTCGGTTCTCTTGCACCGACACTGTGTCTAGAATTGAGAGAGACACTTGATTGTCACATGAATTTTCAGTTTGATTGATCCATCTAGTTTCCTAATCACAGGGTAAAAAAAGCATTTGATTAAAAAGACTGATACACAATCATATTTTGTTTATTTATTTATTTTTTCATCTTAGTTATCAAAACTTATCTTTCGAGGGCAACTTTCGTATTGCCATGCAAATTGTATGGAGATAGTAGAACATATATCCGAGGAACGTTTCATGGTTTCACAATGCTAGCTAAAGTCAAGTTTTCAGACCGATTGGCACAAATACAGTAGTATTTAATATTTCTGGAAGTCCTTTTTTGTTACGGTATCATTTAATTATTTATCTTCTGTCAATTGCAGAATATTTTAATTGCTGTAAGGCGGAATATTTATAGCATCTAATTCAGGAAAAAAAAAGTCAAATAAAAAATAAATAAATAAAATTATAAAAATAAAAATTCCTAATTTTAAAATGATATTATAGATTAATTTTTAAACTTGAGAATTTTTACATTGTGCTATCTGACTAATTAAAAGCCAGTTCTTATAAGAAATGGGGTGTTCGGATGTACACCATTTTGATTTTGCTCAAATTTTTATGGTGGATTCTTTTAAAGATTTTAGAAGATACGTATTTTTTCTTTTCCTCGAAAAAATTTTTGGGGACCTGTAAAAATTCGTGAAGTATAGTCCGACGTAGAGGTTTTTCCAAATCAGCGTTTTTTAAAATGCTATTATTTCTGTGTATTAAGCATCAGCCAAAAAAAAAAAAAAAATCTTGCTTTGACAATATGATATTTAGTACCTAAATTGAAATATATCGTAAATGTTTTGGCTGATCTTCAGTACAGCCTTTCAGGGGTCGCCAAACTTTGTCGAAAAAAAATGAAAAAGTGCCATGTTTGAGGCCCTTTGGTTGCTTGCATTCATGCTCAACCATAATTTTTTTACATAATTTGTGTAAGAATATATATAAAGTATTCAATACCCTCATTAGTTGCATGGCTCACCCTTTGCGCTGCCAAAAAATGGCAGTTTTTGTGTCGAAAAATTCTAAAAAGTGCAGTTTTCATGAGCCTCAGTGCACTGAGGGTCGGTGTAGAACTGGATGCATGCATTTGAAATTAGAGTATGTGTATCTTCACAAACAAGTGACAGAACTATGGGTAAATTCTTTTCAAGAACACAATACGTGTTTCAAAACGGTAAAATGAACTATTCAGTTTTCAATTCTGTCAACATATGCAGGTTTAAACTTTCCCCCAGGGACTTCTAGATACTATTTAAAAAACTAGTATGATAAAGAACTTACCATAAAAGAGTTATAAACTTGCAAATAGACTGATTATGCTTACTCGCATACTTTATAATATGATAACTAGAAGCAAAGTGAAAGAAAAATATAGAAATATGATTTAAAAAAATTTACTTTTTAGGGGCCTGTATCTCAGTGCACTGAGGGTTTGTATAAAACTGGATGTCTACATTTCAAACTAAGAGTGTATGTCTTTTCACAAACAAGTTACGTACTATGGGTAATGGTTCTGCAGGCTTATAAAATGCACTTCAAGATGAGGAAATTACATAAAAGTTAACGACACATCCAGTTAGTTTTACTCAAGCTACAATGCTTTGTCTTACATTTTTTTTACTGTCCCACTAGTCAGATACGCAACTATACCCTTGTTTTATAATGTCATAGTATTGCTTTTATCATAAGTAATAAAATATGACTTAGTAATTGTTTGCTATCCTGGTAGTTTAGTGCAGAGAAAATAATTTTTGTCACCTAATGTACAGCCTAAACGAATGTCAACGAACTATAATGTACAGTACAAACAAAAAAAAAAGCTATCTTAATTAAAATAATTAAAAATATATCTAAAACACCTCAAAAAGTGTTTCAAATAACTTACGTTTTTACCGCAATAATAACCGTATTTTTTTTTTTTTTTTTCACTTAACATTATTACAGTTATCATAATGTATGCGAGTAAACATAATCAGTCTACTTGCAAGTCTATAACTCTTTTATGGTAAGTTTTTGATCATACTAGTTTTTTAAATAGTATCTGGAAGTCCCTAGAGGAAAGTTTATACCTGGATATGTGTTGATTGATCTGAAAACTAAATATAGTTCATTTTACTGTTTTGAAATACGTATTGTGTTCTTGAAAAGAATTTCCCCATAATTCTGTCACTTGATTGTGAAAATATCAGGGTTGTGGAGTCGGAGTTGGACTGATTTTGGGGTAAAGGATTCGGAGTCGTTCGAAAAGATGCCGACTCCGAGTTTCTTTTTTTCTTTAATTTTTAGACTCATTTTTTAAAAAACTGAAAACTAATTAATTTGATTACATCTATAAAGGCCCACTAATAAGAAAATAACTGTCATTGGGCAACTAGCTGGCTTGATTGCTTATCGAACTTTCTGTAAGAGCTACCTACGCCGTCTCCTAGTTTGTTTATTTTTTTATTTTATTTAACTGATAGCAACTGTCAGCAAACAGTTTTGTTGGCCAACATTTTCTAAGTATAATCACTTTCAAATAGAAATAATAATGTATTTTTTACCTGGGGGAGGGGGATCTCAGTTGTAAAATAGTAAAAGGAATGTATGCTGGTATCGCTAGAGCAAGTCGGGAAACTTCTGAGGGTGCTTGGTAAATTGAATTAAGTGTTGGCACGAAAGCGCAAATCCAAAAGATCCGATAAAATATAAATGTTTTTTTTTCTTTTTTTTTTTTGAATCTAAAGACTGTATCTAAGAAAGCTTAATTATCACTAAAAAGGACAACATAAAATCAGTTCATGATTTATTGGTTACAAACAGGGCTGCGGAGTCGGAAGAAAATTGGCCGACTCGGACTGCGACTCCAGGATTTTGAAACGTCCGACTCCAACTCTGACTCCGGCTATATATGTATATTTTTTCAAATCTCCCCCCCCCCCAGCTCATGGGAAAGGGAAAACTTTTAAACAGAGATTGAAATATCAATTCCTTTTTTTTTTTTGAAATTTTCGCGTTGTATTTTATTGTAAAACTAAGATGCACACAACATTGGAAATTCAATTTGAAAATCAAATTATTCAATAGTTGCAATTTCTAAAGTGAGATACTTAAAAATCCCATTTTTAAAAAAAACTTAAAAGGATTAATTTGCTCCCCTGTAACGTTTAACAAATAGATGTTGATCAAATCCTGTGCTTTCAATTTTCGAAAGCACATAGAAGAATAAGGGAAAGAGTTTTGAGAGAAAAAAAATAAAACTTTTTGCGAAATCAAAAAACTTTTCTTGAGAGGGGGCGGTCCCCCCATCCTGTATGACACCCATCTGTTGGATGACACCTCAACTTAACTTCAGAGTTTATAAAAATTGAAATACTTTAATTTTGAAAAAATTTCCCAATAAATCTTAAATTTCATCTTAAAAATTTCAACAAAAATATTACACTATATTACGGAGAGAGATCGGGTATATGTACGTCTGGAGTAAATTTTTCATAAAATGCGGCGGTATACAGCTTTGTACGAATAGCTTTTACTATACCTACATTTCTTGGCTCAATTTTTAATTTAATATTAAAACTATATTAATATATATATATTTATAATTAACTACAATTATTGAGTGTTGTAACCAATAAATCACGTACTAATTTTATTTTGTACTTTTCAGTGATAACCAAGCTTTCTTAAATAAAGTCTTTACATTAAAAAAAAAAAAAAAATTAGATTAAAAAAAAAAACATTTATATTTTATCGGATCTTTTGGATTTGCACTTTCGTGCCAGCACTTATTTGAATTTTCCAAGCACTCTCAGAAGTTTCCCGACTTGCTCAAGCGATATATACGTTCCTTTTACTATTTCATAACTGAGATGGAGGTAAAAAATATTACTATTATTTGAAAGTGATTACTTAGAAAATATTTGGCAACAAAACTGTTTGTTGACAGTTGTTATCAGTTAAATAAATTTAGAAAATAAGCAAACTGGGTGACGGCGTGGGTACCTGTTACCGAAAGTTCGATAAACAATCAAGACAGCTAGTTGTCACAATGACAGTTATTTTCTTATTAGTAGGCCTTTAAATATGTAATCAAATTAATTGGTAGTCAGTTTTTTAAAAAATGCAAGGATAGTTAACGAAAATTAAAGCAAATCGAGCTGATGTGTGCATCACATGACTTCCTTTTACTTCAATTTTAATGTCATTTTCCCATTATTGGCAATTTTAATGTGATTCAATAGTTTACTCTCTAAATATCACCACCAGTGGCCAAATTGAAACCAGAAAAAAAAATCGCCAAATTTGTCGCCAAAACCTGGCGACCAAAAGACTGGCGATATATTGCCAAGTGTCCGCCAAATTATAACATCAATTGAGTATACATCGAAATTAACAATGATTTCCCTCCAAAAAGGGGCAAAAGACCCCTTTAGAAGCACCGGAATGCAACCAAAAGGAGAGGTGCACAACTAGACCCCACTAGGAATCTACGTACCAAATTTCAACTTTCTAGGACATACCGTTCTTGAGTTATGCGACATACATACGCACATACATACATATGTACGTACGGACGTTACGAGAAAAATCGTTGTAAATAACTCGGGGAATGTCAAAATGGATACTTCGGGTTTTTATACGTTCTTAGGCACTTTTCCGCGTGTGGTCGGGTTAAAAGAAAAACTCAACATTAATTCGGGGGTGAGCAAAATTGAAATTAAGGCCGAATTTTGAGTGAAATTTTTTTCACGAATACAATACTTCCTTTTTTGTATGATTAAGTAAAAATATACCCGGAGTCGGCATGTTTTCGAACGACTCCGACTCCTTTACCCCAAAATCAGTAAGATTCCTACTCTTCCATTCCGACTCTGACTCCACAGCCCTGGTACAACACTCAATAATTGTAGTTAATCCTAAAATCTTCACATTAAGGTTAATTCTAGAGCCGTCAATAAAATTAAAATTCAAAATTGAGCCAAGAAATGTAGGTATAGTAACAGCTATTCCTACAGAACTGTATAATGTATAACACCCCATTTTTCGTAAAATTTGCTCCAGATGTACATGTTCCCGACCTCTCACCGCAGTATAGTGCGATATTTTCGTTGAAATTTTTAAGATAAAATTTAATATTTATTATTGGGGAATTACTTCGGAATTTTAAAGTATTTAATTTTTATAAACTCTGAAATTAAGTTGAGGTGTCAATCACCAGATGTGTGTCAACCGGGGAGGGGGTGGGATCACCCACTCTCAAGAAAAGTTTTTTGACTTAGCAAAAAGTTTTTTTTCTCTCAAGTTACAACTTTCAAAAATTGAAAGCACAGGATTTGATCAGCATCTGTTTGTTAAACCGTAAAGGGGAGTAAACTAATCCTTTCCTATTTTTTTAAAAATAGGATTTTAGATTAATCTCACTTTAGAAATCGCAACTATTGGATAAATTGATTTTCAAATGGAATTTCTAACGTTGAATGCGTCTTAGATTTACAATAAAATACAAGGCGAAAATTTCATTACAGGAATTAATGTTTCAATCTCTGTTTAGGGTTTTTTCCCCTTCCCATGAGGGGGGGGGGGATTTGAAAAAAAAAAAAAAAGTCGGAATCGGGCCATTTCTCTCCGACTCCGCAGCCCTGGAAAATACTAATACTCTAGTTTGAAATGCAGGCAGTAAGTTCTATACTGACCCTCTCAGTACACTGAGATACAAACCCCTATAAAGTACACTTTTTATCATATTTTGATGCCAAAACTGCTATTTTTTCGCAGCAGTGAGCATTAACCGTGCAGTTAATGAGCCTATTTGATAATTTATATATATCACTACACAAATTGCTAGCAAAAACTATGTTTGAACTTTGGTGAATGGAACTGCACTGTTAAAACCAGTAGTGCCTCAGGGGTAAAGAATTTCACCCTGGGGTGAAAAAACGGTGTCTCAGGGTGCAACAGAGGCTAGTAAGTGTCGTTAAGGTGCTTTTGGCTCTTCAGTGGGTGAACGATGTTAACTAAAGTGCTAAAAAACCATTCAATAGGAGGGCGACTCGTTGCGCATCCGCTCTGACATATCGTCCAACTACAACTTCAATTTCAACGGCGGACGTTGGAAGTTGCAACGAAATTTACTTTCACATTGAATGAAGTACAAAACTGAAAATTTCGTGGATTAATCTTTGAAATCTCGCGTAAGTAAAGGCATTTGATCATATTGTAGCTCTTAGAGCTTTCGAACATATTTAAAAGTGTTTAAAATGTGTTGACAACTGCTTATTGGTCCGTTTACCTTATTAAACATTTGATGTCTTGTTATTTATATCCTGCAAAACTGTTACCTAAGACTATCTATCAGTACTATCTTGAACAACAAAATTGAAAATAAAAAATGTTTAAATCAGCTGATAATTGAATAGCTAATTCCGGAATAAAAACGCATCGGCGTGAGCAGATACACCAAATGTCTATTTCTTCTCAATGAAGTAACTACGTAGAGGAAACGAACAAAGAAGCAAAAGCGAAAAAAGAAAAAAAAAAGCGTGAAAAGAAATCTCTCTCAGTGTTTGACTCATGACTTTCACATCGTGTTTTGGTTAAAGTATCTTTCTTTGGCGTTATTGCATGAAGCGAATGTAGTTATCTACTCTTTTTTATTTTTAATTTGACGATAAACTTGACATTGAAAAGAACTGCTTTTAGATTAATTATCTTGTACGCATAAAGATACTCAAATGTCGAATCTTATAATAAGTATTGATATGTTACGCTCGATTGAAATTTTAAACGTTTATGAAACGCTTTTATTTTCCCATGATTCTAATCTAATGTTACTTAATATTTCTGGTTGTTCCGGCAAATGATTGATAAATACCAAATACCGTCCCTGTTCATTTTCGGTACGATTCATGCTGTAGTAGATGTCAACATATTAATTACTGAGTAATACAAGTGTGAATATAAGAAAGTTAGTGCACGAACAGACAAATTAAAGTCATGAACACTTCTAAACTATGTTCGAAAGTTGAGATGTGATCAAATGCCTTCGTATATATAAATCAAAATAAATAAAACACAATTGTATTCAAAAACGTACACAACACGGGGGGGGGGAGATCGCTGTAGGAAGCAATAAAGGTGCCATTCTTATCACCTAGGGTACCATCTTTCACCTCCGGTGCACGTTGGGTGAAGGGAGCCAGTTTTTCACCCTTGCTAAAGGTGCAATTTCGGTTATCTATCGGGTACCGCTGGTGAACAAGCGTTTCACCCCTGAGAGGTGCCAAATGCAACCTGTAGTTTTAACGGTGTAGGATGACAGAAATATGACACATTTTCACTTTCTTCGGCTTTAGCTACAGTTTAGCCACACCTGCCAGAATCCACTGAAGTTCAGTCATAAAATTTGCGATATAATTCATTTGAGGCACTAAATATCAAGTTGTGATCACAAAGATTACTTTTGCTGATGCTCAATGCGCAGAGATAATTGAATATTTAAAAATGTCGATTTGAGAAAATGTCGAAACTGGGATTAACTTTCGGAATTTTTGTGATTCTCAAAAATTTTTTTTGGAAGAAAAGAAAAAATATTGTCGTTTAAAATCATTCAAAGAAACCACTGTAAAATGTTTAGCGAAATCAAAAATGGCACGTATCTGACCTGCATGACTCTTATAAAAACTGGCTTACAGTGTGGTCCCAAAAACATAATAGAAAGCAAAATATCGTTCTCCAAAAAAGATTTTTGTTAAATAAAGATAGAAATGACATTTAAATGCAAGATGCGTAAAAGGTGTTACTGTCCCTGATTATACAGTGCCGCCAAAAAAAAATCTCTAAATGTGATTGGCAATTAACCTGACATGCAAACTTCTTCTCATGATTTTACCTGGCATGCTCACTAGTGATTTGGCCGATTACAGAACATTCGGCCTAGATTGTGGCCGAATACAGAATATTCGGCTTAAATTTCGGCCGAATGTTTGGTATTCGGCCAAATGACTAGTGAGCATGCCAAGTAAAATTATTGCATGTCAGATTTTTTAATTGCCAACCACATGTAAAGATTTTTTCTGCCGGCATTGTAGTGTTTTAAAGCAGCTTCAGGAACTTCGTATAACATGCTGGAATGAGTGAAAACCAACAAGTGCATAAACCTTCACTTCTGCTGACCGATTTCAGGTCGTCCTGTGATCGAGGGGATTTGTGCTGATTCTATGTAACCCCTTAAGAGATAGTCACACGGATTTACGATCGAACTGCACTCTCTTCCGTGCCTAGTGATTTTCTTTGCATCCAATGCAATCAAACTACCAAACGTCGTTTCGATCATATTGGTTTCTGGGGGTTACCCTTATATATAGAGACAAAATCCCTCCTGTGTGAATTAATGAGCGTCAAAGGACCAAATTTAGCAAAGATCCAACGTAAACTGGATTTTTAAGACATACACACACATGCAATCAGTCATTTTTATATAATAAATAGATAGTCGGGATCAGCAGATATTTCGAATATCTTGCATATTAAATGCCATTCATATCTATCAATAAAATAGGTTTCATGTTCTTGCAAACTGTGTTTTTTCCGCAACGATCGCTTACTCTCTATCATGTTTTTTTAGACCCACTGAAAGTTTCAATTGACATTTTGAACAATAAAAACTTAAGATTTAAAGCATATGAACACTTTGACATTATTTCGTATTAGGGTCATTCTTCAGAAAACGTAACTTTTGAACGCAAATATTTTTCAATTTCGAGAACTTTTGTTTTCTTTTTTTTTTCATTCTTATGAGAGGATCATTCTACAAAAAACGCGCCAGGGGGTAGGTCCAGGGTAGTTAGTTTCAAAAATATTTATTTTTAAACACTTTTTTATGAGATTTAGAAAAGTATAACAAATTTTGAAAATGATCAATACAAATTAATAATGTTATAATATTTTTTAAATGTTTTTTTCAGTGAACGGAGGGATACTTGTATGCCTCCGTTACGTGTCTCAACACATTTCTTCCCATGTTCTTTTTCATTTATTTACTCAATACAAAAAAATATAACAGATTTAATAGTGAAATTTGAATCATTTGATGTTTTTTAACAGGTTAAAAGAATCATGTTATAAAATAAAAAAATATATAGCATTAATAATCTTTTGAAACACTGTCACAGTATTTCTTGTATCCTCCGTTCAGGATTTAATTAAGTAACATAATTTCCTACAGATGGCAGTACTGGCAGCTCATTACAGAGGTTTAGCCATTTTTAACTCTGGGTCTTTTCACAGTGAAGCTAAATAACTTAGTGTGAAAGAATTTCAGCATTATTCTCTTTGAAGTCAAATAGGTCCTTAATTTTGTATACCTCCATTCTTGAATAAAGAAGGAAAGAATTGTTTGTGTACAAAAAAGTTTTTTTGTAATTAAATTGAATCACTTTTTTTAGAGTAAATTCTAAATGACATGTTGCGTTAACCCTAAATCAACACAATGAGCATAGAAAAACATAAGTATTTGAAACCTCCGTTTCTGTATCCTCCGTTACAAGTACAGATGTAACTGAGGATATACCATCAGAAATGGAGCATACAACTTTTTTAAAAACCCATTTTTAGAAAGATGTGTACATTTTAATCAGTTCAAATCGTGTTCCTCATACAAGATGCAAGTTTATTTAAATGAAAAGTTAAAAAATAACATTTAAAATATATATTTAATATCCATTACCCTCTGTTCCCATCCAAACTTTTAACTACAAAGGAAAGTTACAAAATAACCAATATAAATTAACTTTAAAAAAAAATGGAAGACTTTTTTTTCATAAATTCCAACTTCAAAAACCTACGTTTTTTGTATAATGACCCGAAAGTGATACCTATTAGAAGTAACGATAAACAATGGCAAAGCTAAGTTTCAATAATTTCACTCATAAATTCAAAAAAATAAATAAATAAAAATAAAAAAATGACTTGTTCATGGAATTAAAAAAAAAAGAAAAAACATTTAATATTTAAAAATCGAGGCCAATTTAATATCAAAGTAGTAATTTTGTTAATTGTGCAAACAAGCAGCTATTTTAATGATTAGTGGGAATATAATGTTAAGCTCTCTTAATTACAGTGCGGCTTAATTAGTAGTTTCAAATGATTGTTAAAAAATAGTATTTAGTAAATTTGAGGATATACTGACAACTTATAATTTTGGTAGAATGCCTATTATTGATGTATTTCCCCTCCATCAATTATTTTCACCTCAGAAATAATGATATTGGTCTGTCACAGAGGTGAGATTCACGGAGGTGAGGAATTTTCCATTAATATAGGCCTAATAGATACATTTTTCAGGGAATTTTTTTTCTCTTCATTGCTACAATCTGCAGATGTTAAGCAAATGAAAACATGTTCACTTCTTTTTTTACATTAATTTACATCCCTGAAATTCTAGTTCACGGAGGTGAGAAATCAGAATAACCACACTAAGTTTTCAGAGCAAAATCTATCTTCTTGTTTTTCGAGAAAAAACTCACAACTTCAACTATGGATGAAAATAAACAAGGGGGCTCCCTTGTATCATGGAAAATGAAATATGATGTCATAACTGTCACGTGTTAATGAGGAATGGCATTTTGTGTTTAGGTAACGGAGGTGAGAATTTATTGTGCGACAGGACTCCTTGTCCTACTAAAGCGAACTAAAACACATTTTTAAAAAATTAAATGTACTTAAACAATTAGTATTTATGACACTTGGGAAAAGAATAATAAATAAATAAGAATATACTTTTAATTAAACAAGTCATTAAGCAACATAAGCAGTCACGCAAGGTGTGTGACATGCCACGGAGATGAGAATTTACATGTTGTGAACCAAAAATATACTAAAATATTTTTTTTTTAAATTGTTGGTAGGCTTAAATAGATATATTTTTGATGAAATTAAAAATCATTGTTAAATGAATTGTTCCTTAAAGTTTTTTCTGTAAAAGGCGTGTGACCAAAAAGTTACACTTTTTGAAGAATGACCCATTACAGTTTTAAAAACCTCATTTTTTACAGTATGAGTTTTTTTCAATGCTTAAATAATGAATGATTAAATTTAGTTAACTGATAATAATGAACTCTATACAGTCTTTTTTTTTTCACTTCTAACGAGTCTTGAGACATAATTTTATGTAAAAAGATTAGCAGTGCAGTACATTCCTCTATGTTTTGGGTTTTATTTTCTTTTTCAAAGATAAATTGGTTTTTTTGATAACTTTTCTTCCACGAAAAGGTCTAAAAGTTTGAGGTTCTTTGTTACGGAAAAGCCCAATGGCGGTTTTAAGAGGGGACACAGGGGGCTCTTCCTTGAAGGATAAAATTAATATGACTATCCGACTAGTTTATTTTTAATTCATCTGCATATAACCTAACAAAATTAAACGCTTGTACATATAAAAAAAAGCATATCAGAAGACTCGCTTTTGTCACCGATAAGAGTAAAGTTGGAGCCGCAGGTCAACGCGCAAGAATACATTTTACCCACTCAACTCACTGGTTTCGAGGTCAAGGTTACGTAATAGCGCGATTGCTTCATTAGTTCTTTGATAGAAACTGTAGCAGGAAAAAAAGTGGGTTTATGTGTACCTCGAAGAGTCATTTCAAATAAGCTAATTGCGAAATTATGAACCTTTCAGCTTATAAGAAAAGAAAAATGAATGAAACCACTTAAAGTTCAAGGTTTTGCAAACAAAGCAGCAACGAAATTCTTAAAGAAATACCTCTTGAATCTAATAAAACTTATATACTACTAGCAGTACCCGCAAGACGATGCCCGTACTAAAAATTTGAAGGAAGTTCGTTGAATAAAAAAAATCTACGCCCCACCCCTCCTCTCCCTTTTGATGTGAAATGATCATTTTTCTTCAACTAAACTGCGTATTATACACCTTTAAAAAAAACCTATTAAAGTCTCTATGGAATTTAAAACTATTCCCCAAAACACATAAAACGACTAACAGTAGCTATAAAACTACAAGTGATCCTTCGACTGTTTCGTTCATCCCTTAATGCGCCAAGCAACCAAACCACGTTACCGTAACAGTGCCCTTTAGCGAGTGAAGTGGGGTTTTTTTTCTGCAATTTAAAATGTTTCGTCAAATAAACAATACTATAGTAAAAACGTTATAAAAAAACAATCACAATTGAATAATACTGCAAATCAAATTATTAAAGATAAGTAACTATCTTCAACCTTAAGAACAAAAACAAACGTTGAAGAAATAAAGGAAACAAAACCCAATATATATATATATATATATATATATATATATATATATATATATATATATATATATATATAGAATAATCTTCGATGAGTTAACTTACTCTGCCATCTATTAGGAATTCATAGAACTAAACGATTAATTAAACATTCAATTTGCAATTACAAATATTTCAATCAATATGATTAAAAAAATAGCCCATAGCCTTCCTCAATAAATGGACTATTCAACACAAAAAGAATTTTTCAATTCGAACCAGTAGTTCCTTAGATTAGCACGTTCAAACAGACAAACAAGCTTTTCAGCTTTATATTATTCGTGCAGATGAAACTATGATTTTCTCAATTGCGCAATATTTTATTTTCTAAGCAATCCAACGCCTTGTTGAACAAGATTATAACTATCTTCCGCAGGAAAAACATGAACAAATGTAAAAAACTCAACACGAGGCAATGGGTCTGTTTAGTAACCTGCCCTCGTGTCATAACCATTATGACATTATTTCTAATTAATAACACTCATTATTACAGCACTTGGGTGAAATGTTATAACAAGGTTTATTCAGTAATAAAAAAAAACGATATTTTTGCAGTTAACTACAACTACTAATTTTTTTTTTTTTTTTTTTTTTTTTTTTTTTTTTTTAACGTAGCATCTACAAGCTATTTCCAAAATGTAGTCGCTTCTCAATTATTATTATGAGATGAGTTTAGCTGGAATATTCAATTTACGCTCATGTTCAAAAAGGAGTTAAATAAATAAATAAATAAATAAATAAATAAAATAAAAAGTTGAAGAAGCAAAATCTTTGCAAAAGGTGGTTTAGAGTGATAAAGTTCATTTAAACATAGAACATTGAATAATTTCCCATGTTTAAATAATACTAGTAATATAATTATTTATTATATTACTAGTGGTACCCGCACGACTTTGCCCGCAGTTGAAAATTAAAAGGTCATTTGGTTCACCTGTATATTTAAAATAATAGATGACGAATTTCTTGCCAATTTGCTATGTTCATTTGCTCGCCAATTTTACGGTTCTACGTTATGATAATTTCGTAATTTACTTTTCCACGTTGGGATAATTTGCTCGGTAAAATTTTCTTAAAATTCGATAAAAAAAAAAACAAAATCGAATTTTTGAAAAATCGCTTCGAGGTGCATACCCCCATGCTACAAACTAACTTTGAGCCAAATTTCATGAAAATCGGTCGAACGGTCTAGGCGCTGTGCGCGTCACAGAGATCCAGATATCCAGACAGAGAGACTTTCAGCTTTATTATTAGTAAAGATTTAAGTATCAATAGTAACTAATTTGTCATTCTAAACCGTTTTTGTTTGCTATTTTCTTTTTAAACTTCCACTTTTTGATCACTTTTAACACCAAATAGAAACACTAATAAAAAAAAGTGTTAGGAAATTAATCAAATAAAAAAAATCATGATAAAACTCTATAGTTTTCTCAAAGAAGTGACCGATGCCCCCTCCCGCTTATGTGCCACTGCGCCTTCAAGTCTGAACACCTTTTTTTCGCACCTTTTTTTCTTTTTGGGTAAGTCAGGGGGGGGGGAGTGCTGAAACTGGGTGAGCGCTTTCGGGCCCGCTTATTCTTGCGCCCTCCTGTTTATGCTTGTGCGTTTTCGATTTTTTTTTTTTTTTTTTTTTTTTACATTTGAAGCGTGTGAAGCGATTCACAAAAGTCTGTTTCTGTTCTCAGTTAAAACTTTATTAGAATTGAATAATGAAATCATAGCATCCAGGATATTTTAGGTAAGGCGGGAAGGGGGGGGGGAGATCCTGAGCCAAAGTTAGCGCCCTCCCGCCTACGCGCCCTTGAACCCGCATGCTTTTTTTTTTTCTGCTTGTGCAACTCCTCTTTTTTGTTGTTAGTCAAGGGTGTCGATCCTGAGACAGAGTGAGCGCATCCCGGCCAACTTGCTCCTCCACCCTTCTGATTGTGCGCCTTCGTTTTTTTTTTTAAATTTTTTTGAGCAATCACGATTGCTTATTGTTCTCACTTGACTGTTTTTGGCGTCCTATCATTTTATTTTCCCACCGCCAACCTTCGCACCATCACCGTCGACCGGGTCCTCACGATGCTGCTCCTATAGCGAAAGCCGTCTCCAGGTTGCATCCATGTCCTACACATACGCACATACATACACAACTACACGCACACATACATACACACACATACACCCACATACACACACGCATACATACAGACACCTACACATACACACACACCACAACATACACACAACTATCCACACATTCATGCCTGCACACAGACACAAACACACATGCCTGCACACACATACACTCACCCCCCACACACATTCATACACACAACTACCCACACACACACAACTATCCACACATTCATGCCTGCACACAGACACAAACACATATGCCTACACACATACACATACCCCCCCCCCACTCACATTCATACACACAACTACCCACACACTTAGCCAGCACACAGACACAAACACATATGCCTACACACATACACATACCCCCCCAAACACATATGCCTACACACATACACATACCCCCCCCCACTCACATTCATACACACAACTACCCACACACTTAGCCAGCACACAGACACAAACACATATGCCTACACACATACACAACCCCCCCCCCCACTCACATTCATACACACAACTACCCACACACTTATGCCAGCACACAGACACAAACACACATGCCTACATACACATACCCCCTACACAAAAACACACATACCCCCACACACAAACACACACGCCTGCATACACACACTCGTGATTGCGAAAAACATGATTTGAATTCAAGATGTCAAAATTCAAATTAATTTTTTTTTGAGCAATCACGAATTGCTTTTTGTTTTCATTTGACTGCTGAATGGCGTCCATTCTTTTTATTTTCCCCCGCTTTCCTCTGCAGCACCACCGTCAACCGGCTCCTCCCGATGCGGCTCCTCTGGCGAGCACCGTCTCCAGGTTGCGTCCCTATCCTAAACACATGTATACAGACACACAAGTCGACATATACACACGAGAACGCCTATACACACACATACACACATGTGCACACAAACGAGCATGTTCATACACACACGGCTATACCTATATACATATATACGCTCGTGATTGCGAAAAACAATTTGACTTCAAGATGCAAAAATTCAAATTATCTTCTTTTTTTTTGAGCAATCACATTGCTAACTGTTCTCATTTGACTGTTTTGTTGTCCTATGATTTTATTTCCCCCCCCCCCCCGCCTTCCTCTGCAGCACCACCGTTGACCGGCCCCTCCCGGTTACTCCTCTAGCGAAAACCATCTCCAGGTTCCGTCTATATCCTGCACACACACACGCATACATACATACACAAAGATACCCACCCAATTATGCCTGTACAAAGAGACAAACGCACACGCATACATACACACACCAACACACACACACACACTCGTGCACGCACACAGACACAAACACACATACACACATACTCACGCCTAGATACAAACACACAAGCCTACATATGCACACACTCGTGATTGCGAAAAATATAATTTGAATTCAAAATGTCAAAATTCAAATTATTATTATTTTTTAACGTTTGAAGCGATCCATAAAAGTCTGCTGTTGTTCTCAGTTAATACTTAATTATAATTGAATAGTATATTGAAATCCTAGCACCAGCGGTGTTATAGGTAAGGCGAGAGGAGGTAATAAATCCTGAACCAAAGTACCCGCTGGATCGTGCATCCTCCCACCCTCGGACCTGTATCCCTAGGCCCTTGTTTTTTGTCTCTTGCGTCTGAAGCGATATATAAAAGTCTGCTGTTGTTCTCAGTTAATACTTGATTATAATTGAATAGTATGTTGAAATCCTAGCACCAGCTGTGTTATAGGTAAGGCGAGAGGAGGTAATAAATCCTGAACCAAAGTACCCGCTGGATCGTGCATCCTCCCACCCTCGGACCTGTATCCCTAGGCCCTTGTTTTTTGTCTCTTGCGTTTGAAGCGATCCATAAAAGTCTGCTGTTGTTCTCAGTTAATACTTGATTATAATTGAATAGTATGTTGAAATCCTAGCACCAGCGGTGTTATAGGTAAGGCGAGAGGAGGTAATAAATCCTGAACCAAAGTACCCGCTGGATCGTGCATCCTCCCACCCTCGGACCTGTATCCCTAGGCCCTTGTTTTTTGTCTCTTGCGTTTGAAGCGATCCATAAAAGTCTGCTGTTGTTCTCAGTTAATACTTGATTATAATTGAATAGTATGTTGAAATCCTAGCACCAGCGGTGTTATAGGTAAGGCGAGAGGAGGTAATAAATCCTGAACCAAAGTACCCGCTGGATCGTGCATCCTCCCACCCTCGGACCTGTATCCCTAGGCCCTTGTTTTTTGTCTCTTGCGTTTGAAGCGATCCATAAAAGTCTGCTGTTGTTCTCAGTTAATACTTGATTATAATTGAATAGTATGTTGAAATCCTAGCACCAGCGGTGTTATAGGTAAGGCGAGAGGAGGTAATAAATCCTGAACCAAAGTACCCGCTGGATCGTGCATCCTCCCACCCTCGGACCTGTATCCCTAGGCCCTTGTTTTTTGTCTCTTGCGTTTGAAGCGATCCATAAAAGTCTGCTGTTGTTCTCAGTTAATACTTGATTATAATTGAATAGTATGTTGAAATCCTAGCACCAGCGGTGTTATAGGTAAGGCGAGAGGAGGTAATAAATCCTGAACCAAAGTACCCGCTGGATCGTGCATCCTCCCACCCTCGGACCTGTATCCCTAGGCCCTTGTTTTTTGTCTCTTGCGTTTGAAGCGATCCATAAAAGTCTGCTGTTGTTCTCAGTTAATACTTGATTATAATTGAATAGTATGTTGAAATCCTAGCACCAGCGGTGTTATAGGTAAGGCGAGAGGAGGTAATAAATCCTGAACCAAAGTACCCGCTGGATCGTGCATCCTCCCACCCTCGGACCTGTATCCCTAGGCCCTTGTTTTTTGTCTCTTGCGTTTGAAGCGATCCATAAAAGTCTGCTGTTGTTCTCAGTTAATACTTGATTATAATTGAATAGTATGTTGAAATCCTAGCACCAGCGGTGTTATAGGTAAGGCGAGAGGAGGTAATAAATCCTGAACCAAAGTACCCGCTGGATCGTGCATCCTCCCACCCTCGGACCTGTATCCCTAGGCCCTTGTTTTTTGTCTCTTGCGTTTGAAGCGATCCATAAAAGTCTGCTGTTGTTCTCAGTTAATACTTGATTATAATTGAATAGTATGTTGAAATCCTAGCACCAGCGGGGTTATAGGTAAGGCGAGAGGAGGTAATAAATCCTGAACCAAAGTACCCGCTGGATCGTGCATCCTCCCACCCTCGGACCTGTATCCCTAGGCCCTTGTTTTTTGTCTCTTGCGTTTGAAGCGATCCATAAAAGTCTGCTGTTGTTCTCAGTTAATACTTGATTATAATTGAATAGTATATTGAAATCCTAGCACCAGCGGTGTTATAGGTAAGGCGAGAGGAGGTAATAAATCCTGAACCAAAGTACCCGCTGGATCGTGCATCCTCCCACCCTCGGACCTGTATCCCTAGGCCCTTGTTTTTTGTCTCTTGCGTTTGAAGCGATCCATAAAAGTCTGCTGTTGTTCTCAGTTAATACTTAATTATAATTGAATAGTATATTGAAATCCTAGCACCAGCGGTGTTATAGGTAAGGCGAGAGGAGGTAATAGATCCTGAACCAAAGTACCCGCTGGATCGTGCATCCTCCCACCCTCGGACCTGTATCCCTAGGCCCTTGTTTTTTGTCTCTTGCGTTCAAAGCGTGTAAAGCAATCCAAAGGTTGCTGAAGGAGTCCACAGTTAATACAGTAACCCCTCGTTATATCGCGCTTTTCGGGGGACAAAGAAAAAGAGCGATATATCCGAAAGCGCGATGTAACGGAGGTCATTAAAAATAGTTATTAGTTCAATACACAAGTAAATTAGCATTCGTTCTTTTTGACATGATTTTCTAAAGGTTTCGATGTAGTTCATGAATGTAGTATCACACCGATTGAAATTTAAACAAGATTGAAATTTAAGTAAATTTTCACCGTCAGAAAGTTGAAAACATCAAATGGCGAATAAAGACGATCTTTCTGAGCTACCGCAAGACAAGAGTAAGCATTCCAGTACCCTCTTATTCAAAATAGACTTTCTAATCCGTTTGACTTGCTGTAGAAAGGATGTGAAAAGTAAAAGTAACCATATTGTTTACAGAAAACTCTTTTGCTCGTCTAGATCGTTCGTCCTTTCTTTGTTTCTTTCTGCTTTAATGTTTCGGGAGACAGAAGAAAAGAGCGATATATCCGAATGAGCGATATAACGAGAGGCTACTGTACTTTATTTGAATTCATAGCACCCGGGATGTGATAGGTAAGTCGCGGATGAAGACAGGAGATACTGAGCGAAAGTGAGAGCGCCTTCTGCCCCCTGCTTCCTAGTGCTCTCGAACCTATTGCCTTCGTTTTTTCCCTTAAGTTTAAAAAGTTCGAAGCAATTCATAAAAGTTTGCGAAAGACGATTACAATTAATAATGTATAACAATTAACTTTGAATTCATAGCACCCCAGAAGTGATACGTAGTCTGTTGGGGGGGGGGGGGGGAGACTTCTGCCAAAGTAAGCACCCTCCTTCCTGTGCAACCTCGAAACTGTGCGCCACCTTTTTTTTTTGAGCAATCACGATTGCTTATTGTTCTCATTTGACTGTTTTGATGTCCTATCTTTTTATTTTCCCACCGCCACCCTCCGCACCCTGTCACCGTCGACCGGCTTCTCACAATGCTGCTCCGAAAGCCGTCTCCAGGTTGCATCCATGTCCTACACACACGCGCATACATACGCAGCTACACACACACGCACGCATGCACGCACACATACACACAACTACCCACACATTCATGCCTGCACACTGACACAAACACATATGCCTACACACACATACACATCCCCCCCCCCACTCACTTTCATACACACATTCATATACACAACTACCCACACACTTATGCCAGCACACAAACACACATGCCTACACACACATACCCCTACACACAAACACACATACCCCCACACACAAACACACATACCCCCACACACAAACACACACGCCTACATACACACACTTGTGATTGCGAAAAACATAATTTGAATTCAAGGTGTCAAAATTCAAATTAATTTTATTTTTATTTATTTATTTATTTTTTTTTTTTGAGCCATCTATTTTTCCTCCTTTGCATTCAGACTTGTGCGATTTCGCTCTTTTTTTCTTTTCTTTAAACTCGCAAACCTAAAAACCATTGTTTCTTTTTTTTGCACCCCCCCCCAAGGTTGGTGCCCTCTTGAAGGACCCAGTCTGCCCCTGATGACACGCACATATTTTATTGAAAAGAAATATATCGTTCACATTTTAAGATATGGTTATGTTATCTTTACTAATAATAAAGCAGAAAGTCTCTCTGTCCGGAGGATGTCTGTAGGATGTCTTTGACGCGCATAGCGCCTAAACCGTTCGGCCGATTTTCATGAAATTTGGCACAAAGTTAGTATGTAGCATGGGGGTGTGCACCTCGAAGCGATTTTTCGAAAATTCGATGTGGTTCTTTTTTTATTCAAATTTTAAGAAAAAAAAACTATCATAAATTACGAAATTATCATAACGTGGAATCGTAACATGGGCACAAGCCAATTGGCGAGATACGAAATTATCATAACGTGGAACTGTAACGTCGGTACAAGCCAATTGGCGAGAAAATTCACCATACATTATTTGTAAATATACAAGCGAACCAAAAGACCTTTAATTTTTCTATTACGGGCGAAGCCGTGCGGGTGCCACTAGTGACCAATAAAAGAAGAGGGGTGATAATTTATCTATTATTTATAACTTCTAGATTAAATATCGTTTGAACCTTGCTTATTTACTAAATTAACGTTAAAAGTAGTAGCCATAAATGACTGCAAACTGCTTTTTTTTGGATCGCACTATTCATTAAGTTATTTTTTTATGTAGTGTTTTCGCTACAGTAATTTCGTTACTTGTAGAGCGCTACTTCTGACCCCTGGGTTTATTATTTAATTGCCTTAAAACTTTACGTTCACATTTAACAAAAATTAGTACCGAATATATCTATACTTTAAAGTATAGATTAATTGGTTTTTAAAGGGTCGTAAAAGACACTCTAGAAGTAGATTTTTAGATGAGATTTTGTTTATCACTATCAATAAGAGTTAAACAATGAGGGTGGTGCATCCTCAGAAGCATAAAATATAAATGTAATTTGAATCAATTTAAATAATACGGAAAGTTTCACTCCTGAAGATCTGCCGTGCGTCTCGTATGCAACATGCGGTGTTTCCAAGAATTTTACAACTTAATTTTTACAGCGTGAATTTTTTTTACGGACACATAGCTCATAGAAGGGAGTCCGATACTCTGGTTTTACACCGAAAAATAAATGAAAATATTATGTAATGAACTCCAAGAAAAAAAAAAGTTTTCTAATTATTTGAAAAATATTTTAGGGGAAAAGACCATCATGAGTCTTCCTACTTGTTACAAATGTTATTATTTTGAACTTTTCCACTCTCTTGTCCCTGAAAAGAATGCTAATGGTTGATGTAGTAATGCTACCTTCCCATTCAAATAAAAATTATGGCTTTGAAACTCAAAAACTGAAAAAGAAAAACGCCATTTCCAAAAAGTGCGTGGGAGGGGGTTAAGGGAAAACGGTGGTCATATTTAGAATCAGAATTCCTGATTTTTTTCTAAAATGTAACTAACACGAAGTACAGGAGCTGAACTCCCGTGAGCTCTCGTACAAAATAAACCCTTCTTGGACCTCAATCACACTCTTGAGACTAGTAGAGCATTTTTTTACCCATTTTTCGTTCAGCTATGAAGCAACAGGAAACTCTTCACTAATGAATAAAGAATGCGAATTATGAGAAACAAAAACTGAACTGAATATTTTAGCTTCATTAGAATTAAATAGGTAGTTTGGCTGTCGACCTTCTACGCAGACACAAAAACCTCACGATTACGAAGCAGTTGTTCTTGAATTAAGAAGTTTCAACTTAAATAGTGTTATTTTGCATCCTTGATAACCTTTAGACAGTCGCTGCATCACAATTTTTCAACCGGTTTTCAAATATTTGAATAAATTAAGCCTTCACTTTGAACTGTACCTTAAAGATATTTATGGCATAAATTAAGGGCATCCGACTAGTTAGAGGCATCCAACTAGTAATGAACAGGCTTGTCTTTAATTGTTAATATCAAGTTTGCAATCGATATTTCATGAACATCATGAATGGATTCCCAAAAACGCATCCTTCAAGAATTTTCCCGTGACATTTTTCCCAAACATAAGTTTTTATACATGAGTCATTCTTCAAAAAGTGTAACTTTTCTGTCACACGCCTTTTACTGTAAAATCTTTAAGGAACAATTCATCTAACAATGTTTTTTAATTTTATCAAAAATATACTTATTTAAGCCTGCGAACAATTTTTTGATAATAATTTTTATTTTAGTATATTTTTGGTTCACAACGTGTGAATTCTCACCTCCGTGGTATGTCACACACCTTGTGTGGCTGTTTATGTTGCTTAATAACTTGTTTAATTAAAAGTATATACTTATATATTGATCATTCCTTTCACAAGTGGCTCAAATACTAATTGTTTTAAGTATATATAATTTTTTAATATTGTGTTTTAATCCGTTTTAGTAGGACAAGGAGTCATGTCGCACAATAAATTCTCACCTCCGTTACCTAAACACAAAATGCCATTCCTCATTAACACGTGGCAGTAATGACATCAAATTTTGATTTCCATGATACAAGGGAGCCCCCCCCCCCTTTTTTTTCCAGCCATAGTTGAAGTTGTGAGATTTTTGTCGGAAGACAAGAAGATAGATTTTGCTCTGAAAACTTAGTGTGGTTATTCTGACTTCTCATCTCCGTGAACTTGAATGTCAGGGATGTAAATTAATGTAAAAAAAGAAGTGAACATGTTTTCAAATGCTTAACATGTGTAGATGGTAGCAACGAAGAAAAAGAGTTTTTCCCTGAAAAATGTATGTATTACTCCTATGTTATTGGGAAATAACTCACCTCCGTGACAGACCTTATGAATGTCATTATTTATGAAGGGAAAATAAATGATGGAGGGGAAATACATCAATAATAGGCATTCTACTAAAATTATAAATTGCCAGTATATCCTTAAGTTTACTAAATACTAGTTTTTAGCATACATTTAAAACTACTCATTAAGCCGTACTTTAACAAAGAGAGCTTAATATTATATTCCCACTAATCAATAAAATAGCTGATTGTTTGCACAATTGACAAAATTATTGCTTTGATATAAATTTGGCCTCTATTTTTAAATATTAAAAGTTTTTTTCTTTTTGTTTTATTTCCGTGAACAAGGCATTTTTGTTATTTTTTTATTTATGAGTAAAATAATTGGAACTTAGCTAGGTCATTGTTTATGGTTACTTCTAGTAGGTAACACTTTCATGTAAGAATGAAAAAAAAAAAAAAATTTCGAAATTGAAAAATATTTGCTTTCAAAAGTTACGTTTTCTGGAGGAGTCCCATATATATGTTCCGAAAAAATGTTCAAAAAGGAAAAAATCGTTTTTGCTATGCATTTAAGTTTTTGAAGGGTGTTTCTTACCACGTCGCAATTCTATTGATACGTACTCATTCCTTAGCTTTTTTTTCCATCATACAGGAATATTTTTGCTATTAATAGAGATACCCACAAGATCCTTTCAAGCCGTTATGCCCATAACTAGTCAAGTAAAATTCAGTATTTCAGTTATATGCACAAATGAACATAATTCATAATAAATGATAATACATAAGCTAAGTTTGGCAGGAGATAAATAAAAAAATGCTGCAACAGAATAGTTCCATTCATTTTGTTCGTTTCAACATTTTTGTTGTTGTTGTTCAGACGAACCTTTCAAATGAATCGTTGAGTTACCCATTTTTTAATTTTATTGCTGTTACAATATGTAAGTATTATGATATAAAATTTTATATATATTTTTATATCTATACACACACTAGCGCAGCAAGAAATACCTTCTGGAGGGGTTTTTTGATCAAAAATATCTTCTGAAGGTTTTTTTTTTTTTTTTTTTGATAAAAAATAGTTTCCGAAAGTTTTTTTTTTTTGATCACAACAGCCATTTCATATGCATAAACTACTGCAATAGAATTTGCATTTGTGTTAAAACCAATGGCTGGTTCCCCCCCCCCCCTTCCTTCGCTGCGCCACTGTATATATATATATATATATATATATATAATATATATATATATATATATATATATATATATATATATATCATGGCGAATTTGACCATAACTGATCAAACCATTGTATTCCAGTTTATGCCAAAAAAAATATCTTTAAATCGTAGTTAAAAATGAATGAAAATTTCACAGCTATAAAAGTGCAATTTCAAAGTTCTAACACCACGAAAATTAGCTATGTTCATGTACTAAAACAGCAACAGCATAGTTCAACAGCAATCCAACTAAAAAAAAAGTCCTTGACCATGCCTATAACTAGTCATTTACCCCAGTTCTTTCTAAACGTTATCAATAGTATTGTTCTCCTTACTGATACTAACTAATATGTATTAGAAAGAGCATTTTACACGATGCTGAAGTAACGTGTCAAGGTGAGGGAAAAAGTTTTAAATCTACATGTTTAAACAAAAATAGAATGTAATTTGTGATTAAAAAACTATGAAAGTTGTGAATCGACATAACTGACTACATTTTGCTATCTACAAAATAATTCGTTATAACTATGTGGAGTTGGATCTCCCCAGAAACACTCATAATATTTATATAACTTTTATTTAAAATGTTGTGTATGAACATGAAGTGTACACGATTTTTAATCGCAGAAAAAGATAATGTAATTTGTTTGCTTGGAGCAACAAAAGCTCAAAATTTTATTTAACATCTATACATTGAAATGAGACCAATAAAAATAAGAAGCGCTTCTCATGTTGACCTTAACCTAGACACGTTCCACTTCTAATTTAAGTAACGGTTAGTGCTATTTTACTTTCTATTTTAGCCATAACTCTTCCCTTCCCTCATTACCACTCTGATAAGAAAACCACGAACGTTTTTTAGCTTTTTCAGTTATCAAGCATGCATACAAATTATCACAGCTAATGATTTCAATACCGGTAATACGAGCTATTTTGCAATTTCATGATACCGGTATTAGTTTAGGTAAAATACCGATATTTTCGGTATTAGCTGAAAAAAAATGGTATTCAATTGAATAAATTTTCAATTAAATTTGCTAAATATCTACTGTTATTTTAAATGTATATTTTACTTTTTGTTAAGATAGCACCAAAATCAATCTACAGATTTAAAACTTTAGCTTCAAGCGCTAAATCAACTATATCAATAAATAAAAGTCCTAGATAGAATACAGAATGATATTTCCATAAACGATGGTGTGGTTAATTGCATTTTCGTTGGTTTAACTGCACCATGTTTTTATTTTTTTCCACTTAAGTGTTCCCCATTCGCAACACTTAATTCCAAATATCATGATAGATGCATTTGTTCAATGAATAATTTGCTGCAATTAACAATTGCAGCAATACTTATATTTGTCTCAACTGCACTGAACTTCGTGGGAAAACGTATTCTCTTAGTATAACAAATGGTAATTAGTTGTCACCGGCATTAGTTTGTTGTCCTGTCTCACTATTTAGCTGTATACTTGGTGAGATTATAATCAGCAAATAGATCGTGGCTTGAAAATTTGCACCGAGGAAAGGCATGGAGAGCTGGAACATATTCTCATATTTTTACATAGATATAAGAAATTTGAAAAGAAAACGAATAAACGAAGCTAATAACATCTAATTCAATTGAGCCCAATTTCAAACTAAAAGTTAAAATCTAAGTAAGTTCAAATAGCCTATGTTAATCAAGAGCAAGTAGTTGAAGATTAGGTTAAAATTGGAGAAGAACCGTCTCTCGAAGAGAAACTACAACTACACTGTTAAAAATTCAGGAAGATTTTCTGGTAATTGTTACTGTAAAGTGCCGGACTTAACGCATCGCTGATATTTATGGTAATTTATACCGGAGAAATAAGCGATCCCAGCGCCAATTGGTTGCTGTGGCCTACCGAGGAAACCGTAAAATTTTACAGTAACATTTGATTTTTTACGGTAATAATTACTGGCAACATGGATGCCAGTCACAATTACCGTAAATTTTCCGGAAAATTTTTAACAGTGTAGCTATAAGTAAAAAAAAAATAATAAATTGACGTACACAATATACAAAGGAAACAGAAAAATTATTTGAGGCAGTAAGAAGCTAAGGGATGCAAGTGGACATTTTCAAGTTTTGAGAGTAAAACGCGTATAAAGATTACGTCCTAGGTAGGCTTTCATTGAAATTTTTTTCTAACAGCATCTACCAGGGCTACTAGTACCATCTCTTGCCCCAAGATAGAGGAGGGGTTCACCTGTCATTTGTGTACTGGTTATCACCAAATTTTTAATTTTGCCACTTGCATCCCTTTGCTTCTCACTACCTCATTTATCCAAAACCAATACGAAAGAGAGCGAATTATTTGAAGATAAAAGATTTCGAAATTAGAATGGAGTGTATTGCTCGTTATTAACAGTACCACCGACCAGCGGGACTTGAGAAATAGTACAGAATGTCTGAAAAGACCATGACGCATTTTAAAAATTTACAGAAAAGCAACAAATTGTCGTGTGAATATACGGTTTGCGCCGTAATACTTCACAGATTCAAGAATGTTTTATGGCATCGTAAGAAAAGGGGAAAAAATAAGTGTAATACGTAATCGCAGTATCTTCACAGTAAAAAAAAAGTCATGTGAGATGTTTAATTATATTGTAAAACAAAAAATGAATGTTTCATTACTCGGAGTTTACCGTTGTGTTTATCGTTTATGGACATGGAATGAACTGTTCAGATGTGGTTCGAGCCCATTGAACTTGGGGTAAAGAAGGGTATTTAATTCTGTTTAATAAAATGATTAAACTCCTCACAATGACTTTTACTTCCTTTTACAAAAAAGAAGTATTGTATTCGCGAAAAAATTTTCACCCGAAAATCGACCTTAATTTCCATTTTGCTCACACCAGAATGAATGTTGAGTGATCTTTTTCGATCCGACCACACGTGCATATATACCTAAGAACGTATAGGCGCCCGAAATATCCATTTTGACGTTTCCCGAGTTAATTACAACGGGTTTTCTCGTGACGTCTGTATGTACGTATGTATGTGCATATGTACGTATGTGCGTATGTATGTCGCATAACTCAAGAACGGTATGTCCTAGAAAGTTGAAATTTGGTACGTAGACTCCTATTGGGGTCTAACTGTTCACCTCCCGTTTCGGTTGCATTCGGATGTTTCTAAAGGGGACTTTTGCACATTTTTTGGGGGAAATCATTGTTAATTTCGATGAAAACTCAACTGGTGTTATAATTTGGCGAACGCTTGGCGATATATCGCCAGTCTTTTGGTCGCCAAGTTTTGTCGCAAAGACTTGGCGACAAATTTGAAATTTTTTTTTTTTTAAATCTGGTTTCAGTTTGGCCATTGTTGGGGATATTTAGAGAGGTAACTATTGAATCACATTAAAATTGCAATAATGGGGAAATAACATTAAATTGATGTAAAAGAAAGTCATGTGATGCACACATCAATTCGTTTCTTTTCTTACTGTGACGATACAGCGATTGCTTACAACGACACTTTTTCTCTTTTTCTTTTTCCCCGTTTTTTACTATGTTATAAAAAATTCATGAACCTGTTAAGTATTCTGGCATAAATTGCATATTCATGCGAACCTTTGTTGCTCTTCTATGAGTTTTTAGAATGCTTTTCGACCACCCTGTATTTTCAACTACGGGAAATTTTTGCAATAAAACGAAATCTATGCTTAGTGAGAATCCGGAAGAGGCATTATTATTTTTTTTTTACTATTATACATTTCGTTATTATAACATTTGTTCTTAAATTTTACATTTGTTCGCATTCATTTTCCATAACTAATGCATTTTTTGCATAAAACTATGAAGCATGGCAACGAAACAAGTATGTTTTTATTTTAATACCGGTATGACGTTTTAAATTATACTAAATACGGGAATTGCATTTTTGGTTCGGTATTGCAATCACAAATCACAGCCCTGAGTGCCCGTTAAAAATGGAATTGAAATTTTGCCTTGTTATTTTGAAACTAGCGGTACCCACACGGCTTTGCCCGTAGTAGAAAATTAAAAGATCATTTGGTTCGCCAGTATATTTACAAATAATGGATGATGAACTTCTCGCCAATTTGATATGTTAATTTTCTCGCCCATGTTACGGTAATTTGCTCGTCCACGTTATGGTAATTTGCTCGTCCACTTTATGGTAATTTACTCGTCCATGTTATGATAATTTGCTCGGTAAAATGTTCTTAAAATTGGAATAGAAAAAGAACAAAATCGAATTTTTGAAAAATCGCTTCGAGGTGCACACCCCCATGCTACAAACTAATTTTTGCCAAATTTCATAACAATCGGCCGAACAGTCTAGGCGCTATGCACGTTACAGGCATCCAGACAGAGATCCAGACATTCAGCTTTATTATTAGTAAAGATGATGTGACCATGTAATAAAATGCAAACTTTAGAACTTGTTTCATAATTGGAAATTTGAAATTGTAGCAAGCAAAGTGTAGAGTAGAAGCAAAATGTTGTAAATAGTGTTTAGTCATCGAAAAGAAATCAGGCAATATCAGAAACCAAACAGGATTCGGTATTTAGAGTGATGAGTAGAATGATCTAACACTGAATTCTCTAAAAGAATTTGATTGACTGAAAGCACTGAGAATTTGCACAGGCACACACACAATGGATTCGCTGATTTTATAGCATCTCTGAAGCACGCTTCATTTTTTACTCAAAAAATGGCAGTAAAAGAGTCAAATGATATTGGAAAAGTGAATTGTTTTCGATTATTGAAACTGTTAAAAAGCCACTATATGAAATTCTTCCAGTGTTAAACAAGACTTTCTTTCTTCCCGATCGGCGAATCCGTGAATGAGTAGACGCCTCGTCACTGATATATATATATATATATATATATATATATATATATATATATATATATATATATATATATATATATATATATATATATATATATATATATATGTATGTTCTCCAGCTGCATATTTCAGGCATAATGCTTTGATGTGCCGCAAATTGCTTTGAAAATAACAAAAACACGTTACAAATCTAAGGAACCTTTCTTGTAACACCAAAGTAAGCATTTTTTTTTTTTCAACTTTACTTGCTTTTCTCAATATCTAAATGTTCTGATGCGTAAAATAAATACACAAAACAAAAACAAACAAAAAAAAATACAAAAAGTAAAGAAAAGAGCAGTAAAAATCAACATTTCCTTCATTGTGTTAATACAAAACAAAAGAAATTATGACTATACAAGCAAGAAAAATTATATTTTTTGTCTACTTTTTTACATTTCTCTAATTACCATACACCCATAAAAAAGTTGACTGTGCACCAAGTTTCGGAAAAAATAATCATTTTAGTCAGTCGATCTGATCTTCTACGTTTCATTTGTTCCACTTTATTTCTTACTCAGAATGATTGCCATAAGGAAGGTTTCTAAACAAATTGCATCTAAATGCAATGTAGTGGAAGGGAAATGCATTCTAATTTTTGTCACCAATGCTTGTAGAAGTTTTTAATCTTTTACTGCAACGCAATCTGTAAAGATATCTACATTAAGCGAATTGAACCAGAATGTTAGACAATGATTCATTAGATAGAGAGAGAATGGTAAATTGTAGTCAATTGCTTTATCAACAGCTGAAGTTATATTGATATCGTAGATAATGCTTATCTTTCTTTGAAAACAAATTTATTCAAAGATTAATTCTGTGACGTGAACATGCTTGTTCTTAAGTTAGAGGGATGCTGTTAAAAAAACTTGGAATATTCCAAAAGTATTTTACATTATTTAATGTCCGATTTCAATCAATAAACACTTTTTTCAGAATCATGGAAAAAAGTGGATCGATATAGTGTGTTTTTTTTCACTGCGAAACATTGGCTGCAGTTAATACAAGGGTGAAACTTTGCATTTGAATTATCTTAATTTTAGCGCTGAAAAGCATAATGTATGGCCTGTCCCATCTGTAGGTGCAAAAATTGGGAAATTTAATTGTTATATTACATTAAGAATTAAAATATTATTAGCATTCACAATTTTTTTAAAAATAATTATTAAAATAATTCCGAATATATTACTGACATTACCATATTTATTGTTATATTATCAATTAGACGAAAATCTCTCAAATGTAAACATCTGAAATTTTGTGTGAAATGCTTTCGGATTTTCAACTTTTTAAAACTGGACTATCCAAATGGATGAAATTTCTTATGAACTTTTTATGCCCTTTAATTATGTTACTTTATGGGTTGCATAGTGTTTCAAAACTAATTGACAGATATTTCAGTTTAAAAAATTAAATCTTTTATTTATAAATAGCATGGCCTAAGACGTGAACACTTAAATGTTCAAATTTTTTCCGCAATCACGGATTCAAGTTCATTTTTGGTTTTTGCTAAATAATTCCGTA
Organism: Uloborus diversus; assembly: GCF_026930045.1. Lineage (NCBI taxonomy): Eukaryota > Metazoa > Arthropoda > Arachnida > Araneae > Uloboridae > Uloborus > Uloborus diversus. Next base: position 212,653,353 of record NC_072733.1, on the reverse strand, counting down.
ATAATACACCTTTATATTTCGTTTGATAGCTTTGAGATATGAATATAAATCAATTCACTCATACTATATTCATCACGATATTTTTTCTTTCTTTCTTTTTTGCTATATTGGTTTTGGTTAATCGTGTTATTATTGAAATAATAATTTTGGCAGTTCTTATTTCAGTAGCAATTGTATGACGAGCTACAATAAATATTTCTTATAAAACAGTAAAGAAACATTTTTCTGATAGATATTCTTTTCAAATGCAAAAACATTATTTCTTCCGTGTGCAGGTAAAAGGCAGCATCTACAGAAATGAGCTATCGAGATATTTAAAGAAGCACGTTTTGGATTTAATATTAACAATAGGGAAATGCTGGAATCAGACTTTTTTTCCGAAGAAACCAAATAAGCAAGTTGAATCAATACCTTTGTGCATAAAAAGTAAAATAAGAAATAACAAAGTCTAATAGCACAAAATGCGGATGACTGCAGACACGTGTTTCGTTATTAATGCAAACGAAATGAGTTTATAGATGAAAAGACATCCGACAAAAATGCAAGCAAGCAAATAAGGAAGCTTGTGCAATAAAGCAAACGTACAATAAATGCAAAAAAAAAAAAAAGAGAGAAAGAAAAAAAATGTGCTGTTACTGCCCTTTACCAGTCCACTGTAGATTTCAGTTGCATAGTTAGTCCGCTCATTGAGAAAATTTTCTTTCTTATTCAAAAGCAACTTTGTTATATTGTTCAAATATAACATACATTGCATACATGCTGCGAGTAATTTATGAAATATATTTTTGTATTTCACGCAGTTTCACAAAAAATAAAATGATTAAAAATATCTATTACCCTTGAATATACAGGGTGTTTCAAAATGAATAGCGGGGTTTTAACATGTTATAATATTTATTACACCAAACTTACAGCCACAAGGTATATATCAAATGAAAGAGAAACTCAAACAGTTTTACATAATAGCCTACAAGTGTTCAATGTGAGCACCATTCGTCACTCGGCACACGTCAAGACAATATGCAGGTTCTTCCCAAATTTTGATGAGTGTCTCATTAGTAATTGCTGCAACAGCTGTTTCAACCTGTTCCTTAATTCGGGAAGGTCGGCTGGCAGTGGAGGCACATACACACGGTCCTTAATAAACCCCCAAAGATAGAAATCACACGGCGTTAGGTCGGGTGACCGTGGAGGCCATGGGAAACAAGCCCTGTCATGAGGCCCCTTACGGCCAATCCAGCGGTCGGGTACAGTTAGGTTAAGTCAATCGCGTACCTCATTATGCCAGTGAGGCGGCGCACCATCTTGCTGAAAGATGAAGTTTTCTGGTTCATCTTGTGTCAGTTGAGGGAAGAGCCATAGCTGTAAGGTATCCAGATAAGAAGGCAGATTGCAGCAGAAACATTCTACGCGCATGCGCACTGATGCCAACAAACAAAAAACTGTTTGAGTTTCTCTTTCATTTGATATATCACTTGTAGCTGTAAGTTTGGTGTAATAAATATTATAACATGTTAAAACCCCGCTATTCATTTTGAAACACCCTGTATTTAGTTCTCATTCAAACAAAAGTTATTAGCTTTACAATAGGTCTACAATTTAATCTCTGAATTGTTGTCTTACGTCTATCATAAGAAGGAACAAACATCGCAATTAGGCAAAACTTTCTTTCACGAATAATCGAAATGATGCAATTCAAAACTACATATTTGCGTGTTATTTTGCTTACTAATACTGTTGTTATTGTAGATTTTTCGATAATTTGATGCAGTGTTTTTACATTTAAAGAGCCAGGCAGCCGAACTTTGAAACGGCATAATATTCATGGAAGTTTTGATGATTATAGATTTGAAATTTTTGCAGATATTTTGTTTTGATACAAATATCTCATTTGAAATAATTCTTTGACGCATCGCAGTACCTGATTTGAGCAGCAATTCTTGCGTTTCAGCTTTAAAGCATTATCAAAAGCATGTTTTTCTATTTTTGGTTCTTGTATAGGTAGACTAATGACCGTTTTGATAACACGATAAAGACCAGACTTGATAAAACTGATAAATTATATCATTATATAGAAGCATAGTGAATTTATTTCTGTGGGAATTATATCTTTCGACAGTGATAAAACGCCATGTAGTTTTTCTGCCCTATGAAAATTCTTTTTGGAAAACATCACTAGTGCTCTAAGGGTTTTCCTTTTTTCGTTACATTGAGTCGGCGAAAGACTTAATCAGAGTTCTGTCACGATATACTGTTGACATTTTAAGAGGTCAATATCTGTTTCAACTGTTTCAATCGCGTTGATCTTTGTTTAGTTAGCTGCTCGACTGAATCTCTTTGTTTCCCTAGTTCTGAGACAGCTCAGTCGGAAGAATTATGAGTGGTTACGTTGGAGATCTGAGTCCTGTCCAAGAAAGAGCCTTGAAGCAGGTAAATATATTTTGTTGCAATTTTTACAGAGTTGTTTTAACTTCTGCTTTAGAAGTGTTTTTATGTGAATCTTATTTAATCAAAACTGTGTTGATAGACGGTGCTCTGGTTAGCTATACTTGATCGTAATCATATTATGTTATACGGAAGAACATTTTGGGGAATAAGACAATGTGTACTTGGACTGCTAATTGGAACCATTAGGGCCCATTGGTGCTCTAAGGATTCAAAAAGGAACAAATATTGGTCCATTTCCCTGGAAATCAGACATTTTTGTCCCGCACTTGACAGTTCTATATTTCGCGTCAAAAGTATTTAAAAAATATAATAATCGATTTTTTTTAAACTTAAATATCACACATTGATTCATTGATTGACAAAAGAAAAAAAATCAAGTTTTCAAATTAAATATGTCACGTGGGGGTAAAATGTCTGCTTTTCCGTGGAATGACCCTAATGGTGATTACAGTTTATCCCTTGAGAATGAGAGTGGCGTGAGTGATTATACATGTTTTCGAGTAATTGAAGGTTTCATAAAAACATCTGTTAAAAAAAATAGAAGAAAAATATATTAAGACTACGTGCGTATTCATTTCGAGAGAAGAATTTGTATTTAAACATAACTACTTTGTTATAATACATCAACTTTCATGAAATATTACTTGTAAATTGTCTTAATGTAACTTTCAAATTACTTACACCAGTGTCATTTTAAAACTTACGATATGTTTACTCACCTTGCGTTCGACGAAACTCACCGGTTGACCGGTAAGTAACCGATTACTAACCGCAGCGTTCTACGATCAGCCAGTTACCGCATCGGCTACCATTCTAAGCAGTTGATTGGAGCACGTGATCATTAGCTGTCGCCAGATTAACTAACCGGTGGCTACCGGTCGTGTTCGTCGAACGTAAGCTCAGAAGTCAAATACATTTTTTTTTTTTTGCACAATTGGTACGGTTAATTTTAAATCCATGCTTAGTTAAATTTGTAAAATAAAATCTACTACCATTCCAACCCGTCCATAACACTTTTTGGTACTCTAGTGCTGGTATTAAGGTGGTTGTGACAGCAACGAAATCCGCGCCGCATCCTATTGCTCTTGTCATTTGCTTTACAAATTTGACAAATCGCCAGTTTAGATGTTAATATCAGCAACGGAATTTAAGATTGGGAGTGAAAGGTGTACAAAAAATGTTGGTGTTTTTCTTGCTTTTCTGATTTAAAAAGAAAATTAAATGGAAGGGCCTTCTTATGACTTTATCTTTAAACGTGTTTTACTCAAAACTTGAAAATTTCTACATACATCCCTTTGCTTCTCACTGCCCCATATCTCATCCGCAATATTAATATGAGTGTAGCATATTATAAGTGTTAAAAAATGTGCTTTAATACTAAGTGTAAAAATGCTAATGCGTAAAAGTAACTTTTAAATCGTTTTTGTTGACATGGGAAAACGGAAAAAGGAATGAAAATTACTTAACTTTTTTTTTTGAGCAATTATTGCTTTCATTTGACTGTTTTGATGTGCTATCATTTTATTTTCCCGCCAGCACCCTCCGCACCATCACCGTCGACCGGATCCTCACGATGCTGCTCCTATAGCGAAAGCCGGCTCGAGGTTGCGTCCATATCCTACACATACGCGCATACATACACAACTACACACACACACACATCTACACACACAAACACATACACAAACACATACACACGCTAACACATACACACACAACTACCCACACATTCATGCCTGCACACAGACACAAACACATATGCCTACACACACATACACATACCCCCCCACACACATTCATACACACAACTACCCACACACTTATGCCTGCCCCCAGACAGAAAACACACACGCCTACATACACACACTCGTGATTGCGAAAAACATAATTTGAACTCAAGATGTCAAAATTCAATTTTTTTTTTTTTTTTTTTTTGAGCAATCGAGATTGTTAATTGTTTTTATTTGACCGTCCTTGATGTTGTGGTTCCTTTTTCAGCTTGGACCAGGCGCATCTGCAGCACCGCCGCCCACCGGCCTAAGCAGGTGCGCGTCCTCTGGTCCAACACCACTATCACTCGGAATCCGGTGGCGTGCATGTCCTACACACTCGCGCACACCTTTACACACATACACGCTGACACACATACACACACATCCGCTTTTACACACATACACTCAAGCCTACATTTATACACGCAGGTCTACGCACACACACAAGCCTAGCCTACACAAGCATGCCCACACACCTACACACACACACACAACAATACACACGTAACCGCCCAAGAGGAGGGACAGGTTTGAGGGGACATTGGCCGTTTCTAGAAACAATAACTCCAATGAGAAGGGTCCTGCTAAAACTCGTGATTACGAAAAACATAATTTGAATGTAAAATTTCAGAATTCAAATCTATATATATAAATGAATGTTTGTCTGTATGTCATCCATGAACTCAAAAACTACCCGGCAGATTTGGATGAAACTTTCACCGTTTGTTATTTTTGGTACTGGGAATGTTTATGGACCAGTTCGAAAAAAATCCGATCGATAGTTCCTTTTTTATTCCAATTTAAGTCACAATGCATTGGATAAATACGAATAAAATTATCGGCTGCAGAAATTGATTCGCGTGAAAGATCTCATTGATAAGAAGTTAGCTGTTGCCATTTTTCTTGAGTTTGAACAAATAAATTCTTTCTTTATTGTTTTATGGCTTTTCATGCAACGGGGGGATTTAAAACTTTTTCTATTTGATATTTTTAGCGATTGATTGATCTTGCAAACTGCGTGAGTACAAAATTTGAGTATAGTCACGGCTTCACTTGATACCTGGACCGGTTATTATGAAAATTGCTATATATATGTATTTTTCCACGGAGAAGGTGCATAATATGCTCATTGAAGCCATTCGCCACCAGGTGGCACTGCAGAGTAGCAACTTCTGCCCCGTTCAACCGATTGTCATGAAAATCAGTATAATGATGTATTTTTTGTTGGCATAGCAACGCGCGTCGGGTACAGCTAGTTAGTCATAAAAACTCTTGAACCTGTGAAGCATCATGGTGCAAACCGCAAATTCATACGACAAATTGTTGGTTTTCTATGAATTTTTTAAAATGTGTCAAGGACTTTTCGGACACCCTGTATTACATGTGTTACTGTATAGTTAAAATATTACAGGATAGGTTGCACTAAAAGCAGAGTAAATATTTAACAATTTCAGCTTCCCTGGTATTTCACTTTACCCCACATTCCCCTACTTATTATTCGTTCATGAACTAGCTGAAATTACTAAAACAAAGAGATAAAATATTACAGTCACGATAATACATTACTCTGAAAAGATTGTCTTATTTTACGATGTCCTTTTCAAGTCGTTTAAATATCAAATACAGATAACACACGACTCAAAATACGTCTACCAAAATTTGATACATTTATTTTCTTGTTTTTGCGAAGTTTTTTTTTTTTAATTACGTCCTTCAAATAGGAATAAAAATTAACTATTTGCTCTTTCGAGCGTACAAAGTCTTTTAGTCCAGTACAAAAACGAAGAATCTTGACGAATCTTGAAGAACGAAGAGAGCGTCTTGAAAAACGAGGAATCGCAGTTCGTCCGGAGTGCAGAGCAGTCGAAGAGGTGCCCACCATTCATATTACAGTAAAACCTGTGAAGTTGACCACCTGTCTAAGTTGACCGCTTTTTCCAGGCACGGAATCAGCCCTATATCATATAAATCAACCTCTGTAAGTGGTCAACTTATATAGGTTTCACTGTAACTTCTTCACCACACAAAATGCAGTTAGTAAAGTCCACCAGTAAAAAACGGTGTAGATGAGCCTGAAAGAGGTCATGTCCTGTCAGCAGGCCGAAAGAAGAGACCCCTTTACTGCTGTGGGCAGGTAAAGGGCAGTAACTGCAATTTTTTTTATTTATTTATTTATTTTTTATTTATTTATTTATTTTTTTCAATTTAGTCATCTATAGTACCTTTTGTTGTGTTGGTGAGCTTTCTGCACTGATGAAGAGACTCCATTGTAGCCTTGAAATAGCTATATGCTGTATCTTCTCCAATATTTGGGCTTTATTTACGTTGTTTTTCACTTTAATCATATTGCAGCACAAAGCTTATATGATAATTTTTCATATAGTACGTTAGCTTTATTGTACTAGTTTGCTTATTTCATTTCCGCTGAAAAACACTGCGAAAAGGACGTCTAATTAAAGCATTTCCCTGTTAGCATTGAATCCAAAACACGTTTCTTCAAATACCTCGAAAACCTGTTTCTGCAGATACTGCGTTTACCTGCACTCCGCAGTATAGCTCTAGGTAGGTCCCTGGGAATTCAAAATGATAAAAGGCTATCCCAAGATTTGCCAACAACGTTTTCCCTACTGGATCTTGTGCAGTGTTCACGAATTTTTTGCTTGAGCAAAAGTGTGTTGTTTCGCAGACTAGCAGGGGTAGCAGGAGGGGTCGAGAGAAGACTCTTTTGCAAGAGTGTCTGCATTTTCATTACTCCGTAAACCACAATGCTTGGGATCCATTGTAAAATGATCTCCTTACCGGAAGTTAGGAGAGTATTGATAATGTTCTTGCATACGAATTCAATGGCGGTAGGGAACAGATTGTAGGATGAAACAGTATGAATTGAAGCCTGACATTCAATTTTAATTTTTCACCATGCGTCTCTTCAATCTTTTGAACAGCCAGATAAATTGCCAAAATTTCTGCATCAAAATTGTCTGACTTCGAACTCAATGATTGTTTAATTTGAAAAAACTTGGAGAAGATGCCAGAGCCTGCTCTTCCTAAGGTTTGCTCAGTCGATCCATCAGTGGAAATGTGTAGGGTTGACCGGGGCACATTTACGAGAATTTTTTTCAATGAATTTGCTAATTTTTTATTTTTGAACCTAGGAAATTTAAGACATTGTGGTTTTATGAAGCAGTTAATGAAGTCGAAATTTGTATGTTCAGTTGTTGCTCAGCTTATGCTTTTTACCGTTTAAAAAATGTTTTTAGAATTCAAGTCGGTTGCGTAAACTTGCTCCGAACACGGGGCAAGTTTGCGCATCGGGTGGGGCACGTTCACGCACATTAAAAATGATACCAAATAGTAAGTGAAATAGATATTTAACCAAATTTAAATGTTTTATTTCTCTTAAAACACTTTGAAAATGAGAAAATCACAAATAATTAATTAAAGAACATTTTATAGGCTTAACTAAAATCATTAGACTTACTGCTAATTAAAAACAGAAACTATTTAGTCATCTTCTTCATCACTGTTATATTTTACTAACAAAAATGAAGTATTTCTTTTTGCATACTTGTCATGGGACTGCGTTTTGACATCTAAGACGTTAAATCCTGCCTTGTCCTTTTTTCGATTGGTTGTGTGCTTTCAAACAATGGATGAAAGCGCAATTCTCTACTTCGTAAACAGAATCGTTTATTAATTTCCTTTTTACAGAGTGTACCAACTTTTCCATGTCGCAGGTTTCGGTTTCGTGCTTTCTTCTTTTGATATCTTCTATTTCTGCTTCAATAGAAACTTGTAAATTTTAAAGTTATTTCTCCTTTTTGTTTTGTTCTGCCCATTTTGTTTCTTTTCTTTGTAGCTTCTAACTGTTCTTGTTTGAATTCTTCTTTAATTGGAGTATGAGTTAGGATTGTGAGCATCCTCTTTTTTTTCCTTTCCTGGTTTCTAAGCTTTGGTTCTACTTTTTCAAATGGTCTCAGTAGAGGTATGATGATGTGGAAGGCTTAGTGGGAAAAATACTTGGATTATTGATAAGCCTTTTCATTATTTTGACATCTAACGTGGGTCTGTTTAAACGTAATGTCTTACCATCTTTAAAATAAAGAAAATGTATCAGAGACTGAAAAGTGTAAAAAGTTAAAGCTGAACAAGCATGAAGACATCACACTATGATTGTAAGCTATAAGATACGAATCTTTTACACAATTTAAAATGATAAAGGTTATTTTTAAAATTAAATAACCTAAAAATATTAAAAGTTTGAAACAGTACAGAGCGAAAAAAGCGTCCGAGGCCCGTTAGAAGTAAGACAGAGTAGTAAGACACACAGTAAGAACATGCGTAAATGTGCCCCGTAGGCAAGTTTGGATTTATTTTTACCGTGCAAAAAAAAAAAAAAAAAAAAAAAAAAATTAACTTTTCTGTCCATACAAATACAATTCTCAAAGAAAAAGGTACAATTCTGCTATATTTTATGTGTTTCTTTGTTTTTAGCAAAGTATCATTCATTCACAATGAGCTTCAAAACGTTCAACAACAAAATTTACTCGGCCTTGGTAGAAAACAGATTTTCCTATCTGCAAGCTAAACCGAAGCTCGACTGATGCTCAAAAACTTGTGAGAATATTTGCTAGGAAGCAGCATCAAAATCTGGTATGACTGTTGGCTCTCCAGTTATAACTCGTTTTTGAAAAAGGGCCTTGCGTAAACGTACCCAATGCATAAACGTGCTCCGGTCTACCCTAACCCCTCGTCACCCAAATACCTTTCATAAATTGTGGCTGGAGAGGATAATTTGAGTTCTACTAGAGAGGACATTTCCTTCTGAGCAGGAAGGACAAGGTCGTAAGTAGGGACTTCATATTTCATCATAAACGGAAAGTGAAGCTTCTGCTACTCGGAATGTTCATAAGGTCGGTAGTTTTTGCTTAGTAAAATTATGTGTGACTTTCGAGTGAAAATTTCCTTTACTTCGAGATACTCCGTTGGCATGCTCTTCTAAGCTCAAAAGGACATGAAGACGAAAATTTTAAGCTCTCACAACTAAAAGACTTTTTTACTTCGTTCTTTAATTTTCAGAAAAATTCCATATTTGGGTCATTCCATAGAAATGTCGACCTCAACCATAGAAATTTTTTTCCATCAAAGCCCTAATTGTGACCTATAATTTCATTCAGCATACTTTCTAGTACCTAAATCCAGTAACAGTTTGCAAAAATTTCATTCGGTGTTTTTCTTTTGCCTCTAAACGTGTGAGGTTGTAGAAAAGGCTTAGCATACGCAGAAAACATGCGTCTAAGTTCTCTTGTGTAATGTTAACATTTTTGCAAATTTTTAAAAGAACTATGTTTATTCTAAAAGATAAGATGTTGGCTCAATTAAATTGACCGTTCTTTTTGTGATAAGTATTTTAATTAGTTTGGTTATTTCACTGAAAATATTTACGTTACGTTAGTCACGAAAATGTACTATTTTCTGCTTAAAAACTAAACCAGATAATTGAACCAAACAGCTCCTTTTTATTTTCTTACATCTGTATCATATCTACTTAAAAAGTGCAAAATATTTATTTTAGTATCACTAGATATAAAATAATTAGTGTGACTAACGTAACATTTGAGCTGTGACTAACGTAACATTTTAAAAATGACTGCTAATATTAAAACTTATTCAATTTAATGTACATTTTCATGAACAATTTTGAATAAGTAGGCATTCTATACTGATTAACAATATTTAGAGTGAAAAATACCAGTAATATTACATTGTAGACCTTCTGTCTACTTAGAAAAATACTTTCTTAGTAGTCTTTAAAATAATACTTCCAATTAAAAGAATTGTTGCTTAAAAAATGGTGAGTAAAGAAAATGAGTACTCTGCTGAATGTGCATTCAACACAATCCAAGCTAAAGCATTAATAAAATAGAAAGCCAGTCTTTACATAGGAGAACGTCTCTATTTTTTAGAAAATACATCTCCACTTTTTATTAAATTGAAGTAATGGCAGCTCGTTGGGAAAACATTTGAAGATGTTACATGATACAGTGATAATAAGCGCTGCAGTAGCATATTTCGGAAAATGCATCAATGATGATATAGAAATTTAAACATTTGCGGTGATACCTGGAATTTAAATGCTTTCTGCAAAATAGTTCCAATATTTTTTTTTCAATGTTGCATTTTAATTCAGGATGCACAACACTATTCGTTCGATGAATCAGTATCAGTAAACCTTAAAAATAATATACCGTTGAAAAGTACTACGGAGTTTCTTATAACGATAGCTAGTACAGTGAAATTCCGTTACAACGAATACCAATACAACGAAATTTCCGTTACAAGACAACTACATTTTCAGTCCCTATATAGCGGCCATTACATTAGTTGGATTCCATTACAACGAAATTCCCGTTACAACGAACAACATTTGCGCTCCCTTGAAGTTCGTTGTAGCGGGATTTCACTGTATATCTGTAGAATACTAGAATTTGGTGAAACTTTCAACTTGTATAAAGTTAACTTTTTAAAGAGAGATATTTTGGATTTAATTACCCCAAAAATGATGTTATTCAGTAAGTAAAAGCAGTTTTTCTTCTTTTTTTCCGCACATTCAAATTGAGTTAATTGAACTGAATCCTTCCATTCAATTTATTGCACTAATATAGAAAAAAATGTAAAGAAAGAACCATAATGCCAACATAAAAAAGGTACCTAGAAACTGTAAAAGTAATATAAGAGCAAGATATTAATTACAAAAAGTTTTTTATTCAATGGTTACGTTAGTCACGTTACTTTATTCACACACAGTTTTTCGTAAAAGTACCATTAAGGGCCAAAAAAGATTCATCTGTAATAAATCTGAAGTATATTTTTAAAAATAGACTGTTTACTTCTTACAAAACATATCGGCCAACTTTAAATGCCTGCATAACTTTCAGAAAAATTTACCTCGTAACATAAGTATTGTTTCTCAGGGTTGCAAAAAATTGTTACGTTAGTCACGATGCCTTTTTTGGTGAAAAAATACCTGCCAGCGCTTATTTTGCTTCAAATTCTTGGTAGAAAATGAAAAATTGTCACCTTGTACTTTTTAAATCTGCATATTAAACCGAAAAAAAAATAATTTTTACTCCCAGTGTAGGTAAAAAGAGTAAGAAAATCAGCTGCGAATGTTACGTTAGTCACTATGGAATGACCCATTTGTTTTGTATAGTCAATTTATTATTTTGTTGTGTGATGCTTGTGTGTAACTAAAGGCAAGTGATTATTCAAAATCAAATTTAAATGAAAAGGATCAGAATCAGAAGTGTTTTTTGAATTCGTTAGCTGAAATGATGCATCAGTTTACAACTCACACTGCATGACATTGTAGATGAAATATTTGTAAAATTTAAATGAAAACAGCTAGAAAGTAATTTGAGTCAATAAAATTAACCTGGGGCTTGTAAATACCGTAATTGTACGATCTGCTGATGAAAATACAATTGGATCAGTTATTTAATGACTTAAACAAAATATTAAAAAAGTTAAGCCAAAGCTTAAACTAAAAGAATATTTTTCTGTTCAAAAGTATGACTTTAATGGGTTTTTATTTTTCTTTCTTTCTATTTTTTTGAATGAAATTTCTAAGTTTTCATTCTGATTCAAGCATTAGTTACGTTAATACAAATTCCATCGTATGAACAAACAATTAAAATAAATAAATGATATTTCAACCAGGGATCCGCTGAAAAGAAAATTGACCGATTATCAATTATCTGGCCGCTAATAATCGGCCGATTCATGCCAAATAATAATCATAATAATAATTTTTAATGCTACCAATACTTCCGTCACTTTTTTTTTTTTTTTTTTTTTTTTGTAATTTCGGCTTAAGAAATAGTTAATAGTTTATTTCTGAGAGACGATTTATTTTTCCTCTCTATACTAATTTATGAAAAATTATTTCAGAATGTTATCCAATTTCTGAGAGCCAATCTTCATATTATTGTTAAAGAAATAATGTTAACTGGACAAGAAAATTCAAAAATTAATATGGGCAGTCTGTGGTCAGAAGGCTAATTTAAAGGCACTTTTGATTTGGAATTTATTTTTTAATTAATTAGTAGCCATTTTATCCCAGACTTTCAAATAGAAAAGGTTATCGACCGATATATCGAAGACACGCATGTGATTTGAAAATGCTTTTTATTATTCCAAGTATATGGTTGGAGAGGGAGGAGGATATTTTCTTACTCATGTTCTTCGAATTCCAATTTAAAAGTCCTGGAATTTAATTGTTCATAGTAGTATGTCAATATCAGCTATGAGGGTTATACTTTAATATTTCATTCAGTTTTACGCACTTTCCGAAACATTTGTTTGGATTTTTACTCTCTACACTTTCATTCTGCAGTAATGGTTTCAGAAAATTACATTTATATATTGGTAATAAATGTATTCATCATAGGTTTCTTGTTGAAGGTATTCTAATATATAAATGTTAAATATATATATTCAACATTTTTTCCTGTGATTAATCGGCAAAATTTGGCCGATTATAAATAATCGGCAAGGTAGCTGATTATGACCAATTAATCAGCTCATCATTAATTTCAACTTTCATTTCCAAATAACATTCAACATCCAGGTTCACTTGCACCCAAATTGGGGCAAAAAAAAAAAAAAAAAAAAAAAAAAGATATGGAAGACTTGTCCTAACAAAAAATAAAAGTCGTTTGACACAAATGTAACATAGGTATAAAAAATAATTAAATTCGAGATTTCACGGAACAATCTATTAGATTGCACCAAAATATCGCATGGTGTTCTGTCCCCATAATGGTCATTAAAGGAGTGTCCCCAAATTTCAAGGTTATTGTATCAATTATTGCATAAAAATGATTTATAAATTACGTGTTTTACATGTTAGCAAAAAAGAAAAGTTATTTTTTAAGAAACAGTCTTTTTTTTTTTCACTTTTTTAAACCGCATGCTTCATTATTCTACTTCAGGGCTTATGATTATATTTTACCCTTTCGCTACCACCGCAAAATCCCACGTTCTGTTTTAAATGACCTCAAAGACCTGTCTATTAATGATATCACACTACTTTTCAAATATTAAAACCTCTCTTCCCCTTGTCACAATGTGTCACGCTTCACTTTATCCTTGCCTTCCCTTGTCACATATCACGTTAGATTACATAAACGTATTGTGATAAAAATGTTTTTATTTCAGCTGAATTGTTTGGATGTCACACTTTTTGTTACCCCCGCTCCCTTCCCTTTAGTCACAAACTGTCACAGTTTGACAAACCCCCTCTCCTCCCCACTGTTAAAAATTCAGGAAACTTTTACGGTAAATATAACTGTAAAATGGAGTGTTTAGAGTACAGAAAAAATGACAGTAAATTGCACCGAAAAAAATAAACGATTACAGTGCCAATTGATACACACGTGACTTACAGTGCAAAGCAGATAACACCATATTTCCTCTCACTCGATGTGTCCCGACTGGTATGGTGGTCAGCAACACGGCTTACCAATACGGAGGTGCCGAGACTGAATCTGCTGCTCGCATGTTTTTTTTTTTTTTTTTTTTAACGCTCGTTTGTTCTACCGTAAAATTGTACAGTAAAATAGGAGTTTACGGTAAAAATGACTGACAACATGGATGCCAGTAACTTTTACCATAAAATTTCGGGAATTTTTCAACAGTGTCCCTCCAAACATGACATCGTTTGTGAACAGCCCCTAAGGGATGTACAGTGGCTCCCAAAAGTGTTCGTACACTTTGAAATTTTTTAGTAAAACCAAAATAACTCGAAACTGAATTCGAATATGGAGTCCAATATTTTTTCACATCATTCCTATGTCATTCTAAATACAACCCATTGGTTTCTTCAAAATATTAACGGATCTACTTTTTGAAATGGGTCAGAAAACGAAGAGACAGAGAAATAACACGCCACAAAAGTCATCGTACACTCAAATATTTTCGAATAAATTCATGATTAAAATTATCATACGCCGTTTTATTAATATTTTTTGCATTGTGTTGACCCTTATAAGTCATTTGGCTTTAATTTTTTGTTTATTTATTTCTTAATATTGTGCTTATTGCTATAAAATCGCTGGTATTCGTAAAAAACCGCAAACACCATTCAAAATTCGAATTTGTTTCCCACAGTTGCGGTAAATTGGTTTGAAATGACTCTAAATTAGTTAATTTATTTGTTTGTATAGTAGAGTTCTTGATAAAATGCTTTAAACAAAGGGATCGGACCGAAAACAAGGTAAGAAAAGGTCAACCGGCAAACTTGACAAAACGTGATCGGAGATTTCAAGTTGAAAAAATTATAAAAAATACGCATTTGAGTGCTGTAAAAGTTTCTACAGAGTTAAAAGAAAAATTTTGCGTTTAATTTTCACCTAAAATTTTTCACCAAGTTCTCTGATTAGCTGGATTAAATGGGGCCTCTTCCCGCAGAAATTTTCTTGTTCGCACGAAAAACACAAAGCTTACGCTTTTCGTCGCAAAATCAAGGATAAATAAGCTAAAAACGTTTAAGAATTACGTCTTATTTACAGATAAAAATGAATTCAACATTTTTGGTTAAATTGTTGCGTAATTGTAAGTGGAAGAAAAAAATAGGAAATTAATCTTAAGAACTTAGTTGGATCAGTTAATCAGGACGGTGGAGGTGTTCTAGTGTGAGGGTGCATATCAGCATCAGGACTTGGTAGTTTGGAATTTTTTGATGAAATAATAAATCATACTGTTCCTTTAAATATTTTAAAAACCAATTTTGAACTTTTAACCAAAAATTTGGTTATTGGAAACAACTTTGTTTTTTTATCAAGATAACGATATGAAGCACTCGGTTTTCAACGTTCGCGTCTAGTGCCTCAAAAATCGTCCTAAAATTCTGAAAATACCCCCTCAATCTCCAGATTTGAACTTAATGTAACCTATTTAGAGATATCTATAGGCTAGATTACGAAAATACGGCTTTTAAAACGAAAATAGAGCTAGAAACAGTAAGACTCGAAGTGTGGTTGAACACTTACTCAGAAATTACGCAAAAAAAAGAAAGAAAAAGAATGAAATCTATTCCCAGACGTTTAAAAGGTGTTATGAATACTGTATGATATTATACTAATTAATAACTTAATAAAAAGTTAGATTATTCAATAATATATAGACATTTTATAAAGTGTACGAAGACTTTTGTGACATAGAATTTCCGGCACTTTTTGGTTTTTGATTTTTAAAAAATTAAGTTTTAATATGTTTTAAAAACTTTTTATGTAGTTTTGTTAAAAATTAATCATAGATCTTATAATTAAATACCTATTCCGAAATATTAATTCTAACCAGTGGATTGGGGCCTATTTCGTTGAAAGTCGTAGGTGTACGAAGACTTTTGGGAGCCACTGTATATGAGTAAAAGTAGCTTAGTTTTTTTATTATATTTTATCAATCGCTATTTCAACACCCTTAGAACATAAGTGTCCCGCTGAAACATACCAATGGTTCATGCATGGCTAATTGAATCCTTCTTACTCCAATAAAATGTCTCTGTCTCTATCTCAAAGGGAAAAAAAAAGACAATGAAAGTATAAAACTAAATGCTATATTTTAAATATTTTGCGAACTTAAATAAACTGGATGAGAAAAAGTGCTCTAAACGAACAAGTAATAATAAAAGTTATTCTAAATCTCTCAGGACTGATTTTCGGAAGGAAGTGAGAAAAAGTTTGTAATACAGTACTGAAATAATTCTTACAGAAAGGAAAACTTCTCAATATCCTTGAAAAAGATGTGTCTAATGTGAGATTTGTGCGACTCTCAAGGCCAATTGTTTTCATTTAAATAAATAGAAAATACTAAAATAGTTGATCCTATTAAAAAAAAAAAAAACAGTGGCTCGTTAAATCAAACACTATATAAACAATGTGTTTTCACTTTTCTTTTCACCTAACTTGTTTAATGACGCGTACTAATGCAGACAGTTGTAATCAGTCTGAGTTTCTTTAATGATATGTTACAGTTTATAAAATTAGCTGTTTAAAATATCATTATTGATGAAAAGTACTCTTTCTTGTTGTTTCATCAATATAAATTTCTAAGCTTGAAATTTGGTACATGTCATTGAAAATAGCAAAATTATTTTTAGTAGCTCTCACTTTTTTTCCCTGCACATTTCAGCAACTCCATCATTTTTTTCCAATAAAAGCAAAATCTCATTAGATCAAACCTTATCTAACAATGTGTTTTCACTTTTCTTTTCACCTCTAACTTGCTTTAATGAAGCGTTTTAATGCAGACAGTTGTAATCAGTCTGAGTTTCTTTAATGATATGTTACAGTTTATAAAATTAGCTGTTTAAAATATCATTATTAATGAAAAGTACTCTTTCTTGATGTTTCATCCATAGAAATTTCTAAGCTTGAAATTCGGTACATGTCACTGAAAATAGCAAAATTATTTTTAGTAGCTCTCACTTTTTTCAGCACATTTCAGCAACTCCATCATTTTTTTCCAATAAAAGCAATCTCTCTTGATTAGATGATCTCAGGTGTTAATAGAGCTCTGTTTCAGCTTTATCAACATCTCCAACTCATCTCGAAGATATTTTGTAGTCTTCTATGTGACGGGGGGAATCTTAAAAATTTTTCCACCTCCAAAGTATAGTTGTCAAACTTAAGCTTTTAAAATATTAAAATATTTACTCGATTAAAGTCTGATGTTTTTGTCGACAATATATACCCTAGGCTGGATAGGAACTACCTTTTAAATGCATTTGAGAATGTTGGAAGCAAGTTTTTATTATTTTTCAAAGTTTTTTGCTGAAGCTTAACCTTGCAGAGTTTGCGCAATCTGCGGATTTAGCAATCTAGTAAATAGTCTGTTTTCCCAAAACTAATTCTAGAAAAAGCAGTGTTTTTTGCAGGCTTTTTCATAATACCCTCTGCATTTTGATCGTCATTCAAAAAGGTTTCCCAGGTGTTACAGGTGTGAACGCCAATGTTACCTTAAAAAATTAAGATGTAAAAGTAGAAAGGTTTCTCTGCACTCAGTCCAAACTCAGTCTGAAAATTCATTCATGGTAGATCTGAAGTTGAATTTCTGCTTGATTTGGTATGTAAATTTTACTCAGCAGTCAGTTCATTGTCCTGCGCATCTTCAATTGTTAATGATCCACTCTCATTTGATTGTAATGGCATACATCTTACAGCATCAACTGTATAATCTATCTAATACAGTTTTCAAAAGTTCAATAGCTCACTGCAGTGTTAAAACACGTCATTAATCAACTAAATTCTTCAAAGTGTTACTTTATATGTTCTACAGCCTCGAGTACTTTCAAATTCCTCCATGAAAAAACTTATGAATAGAGAGAGGTTATAAGACGGATAAATATACAGTAGAGAACCAATTATCCGGGAAGTTCGGGACCATCGCCGTCCCGGATATCTGAATTTCCCGGTTTTCTGGATCGCTAAAAAGCGCTATTGGCCGTTTGTTTATGAAACTTAAATTTCCATAATAAATAGTTATACATATTAAAAATCGGTGTTTCCCGCGCTTTTCCGACGTGACTTACGCTCCAAATGGCTTTAATTAGAGACTATTCAATAAAATATTGCTTTAGAATGTGACAATATTCATTTCTTTAGCATTCAGTTGGAATAAAACACGAAAGTTTCAGGCTTACGAGTGTACTTTTTAATTCAAAAAAATATTTCGGAAATTTTGACCTGCGTTAAGCATAACCCTCTGAAGTTCGTTTTTGAAAACATTTTCCCTAATTATAGATGAGTAATATGGTATTTATTAAGAAACCATTCATACTCTTTTAGGTATTTCAAAAAAATGCTTAGTTTTTCAAAAATTGCCGAAAATGCGCATTTTTTAAAAATGGCGGGAAAATCGGCAAAAGGTTGCCGGTTTTCTGGTTTCCCGGTTTTTTGGTTCCCGGATAAAAGGTCCTGCACTATATATATATTTTTTTAACTGACCGGTGGTATCATGTGGTTTTGAAAAACCCTTTCATACGATTTCAGGTGAACTTGTAGCTGACAGATCGCACTCGAATCGGGATGTTTAGAAGAATGTATGTATCTACAATACTAAAAAAAAAAAAAAAACCTTTAAAAAAAAACTATGTTGGCGTGGCGAAAGTGATGGGAAAAAAGCTAGAGTATGAGTTAGAAAAGGCATTAACTTATATAATGAAGCAACTGTTCAGAGACTTTTACTGCCAACAACTAAAATAACAGCAGTGTACACT
Source organism: Uloborus diversus (assembly GCF_026930045.1). NCBI lineage: Eukaryota > Metazoa > Arthropoda > Arachnida > Araneae > Uloboridae > Uloborus > Uloborus diversus. The sequence goes on along the minus strand of NC_072733.1, from coordinate 212,634,858 downwards.
ACTAGATTTTACAGTCAAATATGCCAATGTTCTTAGCAAAATTTGATAGGTCATAGAAAAGCAAATTGATATTATTTAACTCTTTTGTTCAATAACTTGAACCTATTTATTATTATTCTGAAATTTTAGAACCGTTGATTTTTCAAAGAAGTTGTCTATTATTTTCCATCCTCGCAAGAATGAAAAAAAAAAACCTTCCCCTAACAGTGTTTGCGTTCAGAAATAGTTTTTCTGCCAAAAATTAAATCTGATTTTGAGAAGAAAAAATATTGTTTTAAGAAATTTTGAAATTAATCTTCCGATTTAGGATCATTGAGTAAAATAAAAAAAAAAGCAAGGTTCGGAAAAAAAGCTCACAAAGGAAAGTTTTAATGCAAATTACGACTTTTTCAAAGCAAAAAAATAAATTAAAATAAAATAATTCTTTTAATTGATGAATAGTAGGAATAGTAGGTCGACAATACCAATCAAAAAGGATTTGCCTTTTGATAGAGAAAAGCTCTCCAACTAGATTATACAAATAACTTTTTACTGCACATGCGTGAAAGAGAGCAGTTTTTAATTTCCAAAATATTATAGCCAAGTGGATATGGCAACTTCTGAAAAAGGTCATTTGGATATCTTGCAATTCAAGACAGATATTGATCTAGTGAGTTGTTTTCTGCGGTAGGTTCGTAAACGACGGTAACTACAAAAATGAGTTTTTAAGATAGTTGAAGAAACGCGTTTCTGATTCCTCACAAATTCTTGTGAAATGTTGGAACTAGACGTTCTTTTCATGATTTATTTGGAGCTTAAACCGAAAAGATTTTACAATGAAGCTAAAGTAAATCAGTTTATAAAAACTCAGAAAAAATGAATAATAAAAAATGTGCAGGGACTGCTGTTTAGCTTCCCAGGGCAGTATTTCATATTGATTTTTAGAAATGAGATTTATCTTAAGATATTATTCTCAAATCAGTCATACCTGTTCGCTATCCGTCAGTGTAACTGTGTTGGAATTGGTAATGAAAATTGATTACTGTTTGTAAACAATCCCTTACAATCCATCTCAAAGTATTTAATAAGTTTCTATGTATACTTAGCTGCTAAGCACTGAAATTTAAAAACTGTCTTCGTGCGTAGGTAGTACAAAATTAGTTCCTACAATTGCTCCCATTTTATACAACAGTAACATACAACAATTCTGTTTTAAATTTCAGAGCAGTTCTTCTTGTTTATGCTCTCTAACTTCTCGTAAGTTGAATGAAATTTTGCGCATAACTTTGCGTAATATTATAAGCCAAATTATGTGAAATAAATTGCGTCTCTGAAAGAAAAATGTTTCTTCGTTAATCTTGGATGTTTTTGGAAAACGTATGAAATAGATGTGCATAACAAGTAATCTATACGTGTGAAACTTGCGGCTCATTCCGGTTTAGGATAAGTGAAAAAATATTTGTTGTTCTTAATTTTGTAGTTAATGACCAAAATGTAAGCGTGAGACGATTTTTGCCGACAGAATATGAGATTAAAAATTCCCTTTAATTTACCGAAGTTACAGAAAGATCCGTCAGGCACTGCCTCACACTGTTAAAAATAAAATTCAGTATTGAAGAACAAGAAATTGGTATCAGAAGTGTTTATGGCTTTAATTTGTGTGTTCGTGCACTAATTTTCGTACATCCACTTGAATTGCTCAGTAATTTTAATACGTTATTGACATTTACTGCAGCACGATCGTACCGGAAATGAAGAGCGTAGGTATTTGTAAATAATTTACTGGAACAACCATAAATATTCAATTAAATTGCAATCATGGAAAAATAAAAATAATTTTAATAAATCATTTAAATATCCGTATAGATGATAAATAAGCATTTTTTTTTTCAATGTGAAGTTTTTCGACAGATTAAAAGCCAAAACAAATTTCAGCGATCTATTTACTCTTACTAGAGTGACGAAAAACGCTCAGTCATTCGCTTCAAACAATTACGCCGACGAAAGATAGTTAACTTAGACATGAGATAATAAATAAAAATAATCGAGACGCGCGGAGAAGGAATTTCTTTTTCAAACCGCTTTTCTTTTCTGTTTTTTTTTTTTTTTTCGTGCTCGTCTGTTTTGTTTATACGCAGCACCGTTAGAGTTTCCGTCCACTTGCTAATTGCATCACATTGTTAGTAATCTCTTAGTTAAAAATCTACAAGATCCCTAACAATGCAAGCAAGTAAAACCACATATTCAAAATTAATAGTTGAATTGACTTTTCAAGTATCATCTAATTTAAGCGTTTTGATTATTAAATGTTACTTATCCAGTGCTGATAGCTATTTTTAGGTAAAGTTTATGCAAGATAGAAGTCAAATGTTCATAACGGCAAACTGAACAATCAACGTACCTTTGAAACACTTTTAAATACGTTCGAAAGCCTTAAAAGCTACACTATGATCAAATGCCTGTACTTACGCGAAATTTCGAAGAGTAAATCGCAGAAACTTTTGAGTTTTAATCCCATTTGGTACTTCATTCAATGGGAAAGTACATCTGCGTAGTTACTTCCTTCGTCCGCCATTGATTGTGGTTGAACGATGTCAGAGCGCATGCGCCATCGTGTCACCCTTGTTTTTAGGAGGTCCGTTTTCACTTTTACTAGCGTCATTTACCTTGATCTCATTTCATAGCCTCCATTGCACCCTGAGGCACCATGTTTTCACCCCAGAGAGCCAAATAGCTTTATAAGGACACCCGTAGTTTTGACAGTGTAATGCGTGACGCTAAAAGACGGAAAGTTGTGGAAAAGAGTGCTTGGTTACCAGCATTTTAAACTCCCAAAAGTTGAGCTACTGCATTCTAAAATCGTTGAAGAATGTCTTATGGTTTGACCGTGACCATGTACTTGTTTTGAAGTAGGGAGTTCAACAAAGAGTCTTTTTTTGTTTTTTAAAACTGAGATTTTTTCTTTTCAGCTGAAAGCTTCGGTGGCAGACGTGCACCGCCCTTCCTACGATGACCACTACTACCTGAGATGGCTGAGAGGTATTGAATAATAAATTTCTATCGAATGTATGAAAGTTTTGATGAGTTGAGAAAAAATGAAACGCTTAGACATCATGAGGGTTGGGAAATTAAGTAAAGAGTCACTCCACCAAGACCGTTAAGGTCTTCTTTCAAATTGATGAAACGAAAATTTTAATGATGGGTCACATTCGTATTAGAAAAAGCACTAACTCAAAGTTGAATTCCCTGATTATAATAAAAATGAAATCAGAGCTCATGTTAGCCAAGTTTCATAAATCATAGAAATATATAAAGACTAATTCAAGGTCTTTAAATGCTTTAATAACGTGTGACATGAAAACCTTGGGACAAGCTTGACGTATCTTGATCATTTAATTATCTAAATAAAGTTGGACTATATTGTTTTATACCTTTAAGTATGCATCACTCAGTACTTAAAATTGAATTTGTGGAATGTTGATATGAATATTTGAAATAGTTTTAATACATTTGAGAAACAGATTCGGACAGGAGAGTGACTTTCTCATTATTCAACAATTTTCATAAGAAAAATTAAATGAATTATTGTTATAGTATCATTGGAATAACATCGGAAAAATTATTTCAAACTTTTTTTTTTTTAAATTATTAAATAAAAACAAAAAACCAGACTGCGTAAAACCAAAAAAACTAAAAAGAAAAATGTATAAGCCCAGTAGTTTAGAATGTTATCAAGCACTACTGAATAACTACACCGTTGAAATAGTTTTATAACCGTACACAGATAAGACAAAACATAAATTCAAAAGCAGAATAGAAGGATCAACATTCGAGGCCCATTCTGCCGTGTGCAGGTAAACGGCAGTATCTGCAGAAATGAGTTCTCGAGATATTTGAAGAAACGCGTTTTGGATTCAATACTAACAATGGGGAAATGTTGGAACTAGACGTCTTTTTCCAGTCTTTTTTTTTCAGCGAAAACCAAATAAGCGAGCTTCTACAATAAAGATAACGTACAATAGATGACAAAAATGCAAAAAAAAAAAAATGCAAAATGAAAAATTTGCAGTTACTGCCCTTTACCTGCACACGGCAGCGTTCCTTTCTGATTCAAAGAAACCCGTAAAATTTGAATGGCTCCGACTGTTGATCCTTCTATGTAACACCAAACGTGCGCCGATCCCGAACTGCCACATTTTGTCAACTGGTTGTTGATATGCGGAATTTTGATAACTGTCATGTGTGTAGTGACACTCCCAAGGTTAAGACAAAGCGATTGACGTAAGAATTACCAAAATTGACCAAGGCGTTGAGCCCCTAGAACGCCACATAAAAACGGACTTGCATACATAGACTGATAAACACATTACCCTCCTTTGCGTCGCGCACGCGCAGTCGGGTAAAAATAAAGACTCTCTTGATCAAACAATTCTTGTGTTTTCCTTCCCGGATGTGATATTGTTTTTTGGGAAAATCACCCGTAAGTCAGTATTAAATTGCACCCTCATGTGAACATTTGGTAAAGGTGTGTATGTACTAAACCTCAACTCCAAAATTGGACAATGTATGAAACAAATGCTCACAATGCGCATAAAAATGCTCCCTGAAAAATGCACTAAGTCCGAAAGGTTACATTATTTTGGAGTTTCGGAATATAAATTTGATCAATAGTTTCCTAAACCAGGCAGATAAATGTCAGAATGCGTTAATTTTTTACTCTAATTATTTGAAACTAAAATTAATGAAATCGGTTGAAAAATATTTTTAACGATGTGCATTGAATTTTCACAAATGAAACAATGTGTCCATAGTGTGAAAAAATATTCTTCTGCGACCCAAATCCGTTTCAGATTTTTAAATAACTTCACAAAATTTCGTCAGCAATGCAAGATATTTTCTGATTCCCACTTGCCTTTTTTAAAATGAATTATTAGATATCTCAAATAGTTACTACCTCATACTTTTATTCGTAGAGGTGAGGGACTTGTTTTTTTTTCTGCAGACTGCTTTGCAGTTATGCTGCCAACAGTATTGCCTACAGTTTTAATTTCACTCATTTAAAAAAATGTGGGAGTATTTCCACAGACTATTTCTTCCATCCTCCAAGTGTGAAATCGGATTTGGATCACTTCTGATTTGTTGGATGGCGATTTGATCTGATTCAAGTGCACAAACTCCGAAATCAAGTACCATTTCCAACTTGGTGCATTTGTCAGTAAACCATTCACGTTGTAAGCAATTTTCCATATTTTCCGATCTTGGAGTTCGGTTCCAACGTATACACATTTATAAAAACGATGGTTCCAAATACCGATGTTTTCTGGACGATGTATTATTATTACCATTGATGTTTTAGATAATTCAGTGCTTTGAAGAAGTATCCGGTGCTTTGCTACCAACGTAGCATCACTTATATCACTCTGATGGTACACTTTAAAAAAAAAAAAAATTGCAGTTATACTAGAAAGTCTGTAGGAAACTGGGATTCCACCAAGTACTGTATTTTGTTACCCGACTGCGCGTGCGCGACGCAAAGGAGGGTAATGTGTTTTTGCGTCTATGTATGTATGTTTGTTCCTATGTGGCGTTGTAGAGGATAAAAACCTTCGCCAATTTTGATGATTCTTACGTCAATCGATTTGTCCTAAGCTTGGGAGTGCCACTAAACACATGACAGTAATCAAAATTCACCATATCAACAACCAGTCGACATATTGTCAGTTCGGGATCGTGTCGCATGCTACCTGCGTGCGACAAATGCAGGTGGCGTTTTCACTGCCTGAATTTCTTGTTTACTAAGTCAACTAATTCGATTTTCATCTCTAACATGCTGCATTTGTTTTTGTCCTGATTCAGGAGACTGAGTTTCGCGACGTGTACTTTCTTGACGGGCTTTGTTAGTTTTGCGAGCAAGATTTGACTGACGGACGTTTCCGAGCTCGCGTCATCATGAGTTTACAGGCCGTTTATATAGCTGTGGTTGACTTAAGTTCGCGCATTTTTTCTAAAGGTCAAGCATATGTAGCTTTAAGCCGAGTTAGGTCCCTAGAGGGACTAAGAATCAGTAGTTTAGACCACCGCTAGAGAATAGTCCACACGATATAAATTCTATCAATAAAAAGACAAGATTGTGAAATTTACTGTCTTTTAATCATAATACCTAAGTCATGGAAAATTAACTAAAAAGTGTAAAATAAAAAATAATTATTAAATAAAAACAAAAAACCCCAACTGCATAAAAACCAAAAAAAAAAAAAAAAAACCCTAAAAAGAAAAAATATAAGCCCAGTGTTTTAGAATGGTATCAAGTACTACTGAATAACTACACCATTGAAATTGTTTTATAATCGATCTACAGCACCCCCCTTGAGACAAATCAAAAATTCAAAAGCAGAATAGAAAGATCAACAGTCGAGGTCCATTCCCATCTGACCAATCAAGGAACCCCATAAAATTTGAATGGGCCCCGACTGTTGATCCTTCTATTCTGCGTTTGAACTTATGATTTGTCTATTGCGTGTATCAATTATAAAACTATTTCAACGGTGTAGTTATTCCGTAGTACTTAATACCAATCTAAACCAATGGGCTTATTTATTTTCTTTTTAGTTTTTTGGTTTTTATGCAGTCGGGTTTTTTGTTTTTATTTAATAATTATTATTTTTTAAGTGTAAGGTTCATTACAGCAACTATCATTACCCTAAGTAATTAACTGTAACAGTACTTATTGCGGTAAATTCTGTTCTCGTAAGATCTTACACACAAAGAAAGAAGCGGCCGAGTTGAAATAAGAAATGAATCTTAATGATGAAATTAAAATAGTGAAATCGGCTTTTAGCATTAACAATCAACTATTAGAATCATGGAAGGGCAATTTTCAATTAAAGAAAGCTATTTATTTTACTTTTCAGCAGATCTGTTACAATTGTACCTCTTGCTTATTAATATTATGATTTAAAATGAGATCTCGAGCTATTGGTACGATTGTACTGTCCCCAAAATGATACTGTGAGGCTCTGAGAAGTTGAGCTCCGACTCGAACTATGTTTACCTCTGTTTGGGAAAATAGGGAGGGGTAATTGGCGCTAAGTTGAGTTGAGAAACTTTCTTAGTACATAGTTTTTTAAAAATATTCACCCTAAAATCTGAGCCAATAACACGTCTATTTTTCACTAAACTCCCTTAAAACAGGTAAACATACTAGTCAAGGTCACAGCTCAACTAACCAGAGCTGCACTATATGTTATTCTTTTAGACAAGTACAGTAGACCTCCGTTTTACGCGGGGGTTACGTTCTACGGAAATGCCGCGTAAATCGAAACCGCGTAAATTGAGACTTAATAGTAGTGTTAAAATAGGGGTTAGGTTCCGTAGATAAAAAACTACTTCATTCCAGTGATGACTAATTGTATAATAAGTTTGATGTGTACTTATATCGATTTTTATGCACAACATGCATAAAGAAAACATAAAGTAATTTCGTGTTCTGTTTAAAAAAATTAGCTGGAAATGATAGTCTTTTGGTAGTCATTAAGAATCTCTGTAATTCTTTGCAGAGCATTAACGCATCCATGACCACTTGCGTCATTTCCATGATAGAATCTTCCTTCACTAACAAATCAGAAAGATCATTTCTATTGTCTAGGAATGGCTCAGAATTTTCAATATGATCGTTTTTAGTTGTGTGTCACTGATGTCGGTATCCTCGATGGTTTTGTCCGTCTTTTTGATTCCTAAAACCTCTTCTTCTAGTGAGTTCTGAACTGTGTGAGTTTAATAACTTTACTTCTGGAAAGAGCTCTAGGACCAATCACATAAAATGTCTCCGGTGGCCCAAGCTCGATTATTAGCACGCCAAAATGCAGTTTATTACACTGTTAAAAATTTTCCGGAGAATTTACGGTAATTGTTACTGGCATCCATGTTGCCAGTAACTATTACCGTAAAAATCAAATGTTACTGAAAAATTTTACGGTTTCCTCGGTAGGCCACAGCAATCAATTGGCGCTGGGATCGCTTATTTCTCCGGTATAAATTACCGTAAAAATCAGCGATGCGTTAGCAATGCCATTTTACAGTAACAATTACCAGAAAATCTTCCTGAATTTTTAACAGTGTACGTGTAATCTGCAATCTTTGAAAGTTTGGATTTTAAAAGAGGAGACAATTTTATCTGTTTGCAATGCCGTAAGGCCCCTATCTATAACGAGCTAGCGCATCAGCTTATGTTCAGCCATTTTGGATCGGAGCGCGTATTTGAGTGGTTGTCTTTTCTGGCAAGTTATCGCGTTTGTTGAGTTTTCACTGGGGACAATTATTGGCGGCACACGTGAATTGTTTATTAAATAAAAGATTATTTTTGGGTAATTTGGCAAAAACCGAAACTTCGCTCTGGTAACCCCAGCTCCACAACAATGAAAAATCCAATCCAAAATGGCTAAACTTAAGCTGATGTACCGGCCTACACTGTTAAAAATTCAGGAAGATTTTCTGGTAATTGTTACTGTAAAATTGCATCGCCGACGCATCGCTGATTTTTACGGTAATTTATACCGGAGAAATAAGAGATCCCAGCGCCAACTGGTTGCTGTGGCCTACCGAGGAAACCGTAAAATTTTACAGTAACATTTGATTTTTACGGTAATAGTTACTGGCAACATGGATGCCAGTAACAATTACCGTAAATTTTCCGGAAAATTTTTAACAGTGTACCGCATCCGCGTAAAACCGAAACTCATCCAAATAAAATAAAATAAAGGTGTCTAATCTTAAACCGCGTATAATCGAAACCGCGTAAAATAAACCCGTGTAAAACGAAGGTCTACTGTACACAAATACTGCTGTTATATAAAACAATGCAGTACACAGCTTCCATCAGCGTTGTGGGCAAATTAACGATGCTGACTGTAATCCGCGCCATATAATATCCATAAAAGTTATTATATTTTTCTACCATACGATTTACGAAGCAAAAATGGAAAGATTTAATTGAGCGTTTATATAATGTATACAGTTCACTAATTGCTTCTACTTGATTTTTCAGCTCGAGAGTTTGATGTTGGAAAAGCAGAAACTATGATGCGAAAGGTGAAGTATTTTTATGTTGAGTTTATCGTGACGTTTTAAAAATTATTCGAGTTCTCTAATTTCTCCTCCTCGGATGAAATCCTAAAATGCTCGTTTCCCTTTTGCCGCGTGTGGTCAGAGAAGTCTCAGCAAAGAAATGGCGCTATACAACATGAAAAAGTTCCACTACAAGATGCAAATATGTGTACACTGTAAAACAAATTCCGAAACGCTCCTGAAAAGTAAAGGACAACTCATTTCCGCCAAAAAAAAACAGTTTCAAACTAAAAGTCGGTGACCTTCCTAAATTAACCAGGAATCTTTATTAAAAATTTAGAAACCTTTTAGTCATGTTTCTGGATTCAACTTGCAGAGAATACTTAGATGTGTTTAGTAACAATAGCTTGATACATTCTGAAATTCAGTCGACTCCCGCTACAACGCTTTTCGACTTACGCGAAATGGTTTTACGCAATTTTTTCATCAGTAAAGAATTTTAGACCTAACGCGAATACCTCGCCCACAACACGAAAATTTTCGAAAGGGAATCGCGGTGTGTAAGTATTGGCTTTGTTATTGGCTACTAAAAATGTATGTTTGATGAATGGACCTTCGTCCATTTAGCATCACTGGCAGCGGAAGTTCTCACACCGTACTAGTCTGAACATCGCTTACACAAATAACTACTCCTCATTTTCCCTATTCATTTTTTTCTTTCCAAACATGAAAGTTCATGAAATATAATGACACCTGTGAGCGCTGTTTCATCTAAAGTTTGCGAAGATAGAAAGAAAAAGAGAAAAAGTCCGACAATTAAAGAAATGCTAAAGATTTCATGTGCTTGAACAACTTTAAAATGCGTCGAAGATAGTACGACAATTAGGTATGAGTGAATCTTCCATATGTCTACAATTAAAAGTCAAAAAAAAAAAAAATAAATAAATAAATAAATAAATAAATAAAAAAAAGGAAATCCGTAAAAGTTCTCCGAGTAGTATCTAAGTAAAATGCAAAAATTATGAAAATGGAAGCTGCTCTTGTATTGGAGAATTTAAGAAACTAGGAAGAGGGGTGTTGCCACAGATGGAAAAGAACAAGTGAAGACAAAAGAACAAGTGAAGCAACTATTTTGTGTTTAACGATATATAAGAATAACGTTTTGAGATCACACAGCATAAATCATCATCATCTTCACTTTTTTAAGTTACAAATATCATTACTGGATCTACTGTTCATTACAACTGTAGTGCATTTGTTTTTCTTACTACATACAGTACGTAAGGTACTGGTTTAATTTATGTCTTTCTTTCCCATTGATTTTGTGCATCGTAGCAGTATTTTCTGTGGAATAAAAGTTTTTTTTTTTTTTAATACAAATAAAAATTCAGTTTTTTGTGTAAGAAACAGTAATGTATTTAAGAAATGATTTTTAACCGTTTGAAGTGGTGTTTACAAGTGTCTAAAACAATTGGATATGTTTATTAAAAGTTTTTACACATAACCCTTTTCCACAACGCGAAATTTCAACTTACGCGAGGGGTCTTAGAACGCATCCCTCGTTTAAATCGAGACTCGACTGTACCGGGAAATATCTTAAAGCAAATTTGGCCAAAACTGAGGCACAATTGCAAGCAAGTACTGAACAGCTTTTTTGCCTAGCAAATCTTCACAAAGTAGTTCCACCACTTCCAGAGACTGCATTTCGACCTTTTTCAAACTCAGTGCACTAACTGAGCTGAAGGAGAAACACCTGATAAAGAAGCTGAATATATTTTCACACTGGCAGCTAAGATTGTTTTGCACTACAGTGAGAAGTCTGCCTTGATGAAACTTGCCGTGATTGAGGAAACTTTTCGCAAATATACTTGTTTTTCGCAGGAAAGTGGTGAAAACGCGTGAAATCCTGGATCGCTGCCCTGAAATAAACTGTGACGTTTCAGAATGTTCTTACAGTGTATCTTGTATACATGTGGGTAAAAATAATGTGTATGTAATTATGATTTAATGTATCATTTTCCCCAAAATCCTCATTTAATGTTTTTTTTTTAAACTTTTCATACATTTTTAGCGGTTTCCAAGCAATAGCCTCTAAGAAAAACTTGATTATCGACACCAAAAACATATCATAGCAATCACTTAGGAACCACTATTCTTTCACTATTGTTCATTAAATTCCGGTTCGTGAAAATATCTGTAAAATGGGATAGAGCCAATGTTTTTGCCAATTTCCGGCTTTAACCTGCACTGTTAAAAATTCAGGAAGATTTTCTGGTAATTGTTGCTGTAAAATGGCGAGCTAACGCATCGCTGATTTTTACGGTAATTTATACCGGAGAAATAAGCGATCCCAGCGCCAATTGGTTGCTGTGGCCTACCGAGGAAACTGTAAAATTTTACAGTAACATTTGATTTTTACGGTAATAGTTACTGGCAACATGGATGCCAGTAACAATTACCGTAAATTTTCCGGAAAATTTTTAACAGTGTGTAACGCGACGAAAAAAATATTTGAGTGGTGTTTGCGCGTAAATTCTGCGTTTTTTTTTTTTTTTTTCTGGTTTCTTGTACTGAATCAAACGGAAAGTTTGGTTGTTGCCTCCATCTTTAATGTACTTTTATTGTAATCTTTTTACTCTCAAGAATTTTGAATACAATTATTCCTTCATTTTAGAATTTACTCTTTCGGAAGAAAATTGGAGCTGACACAATATTAAAGGACTACAAGCCACATGACGTAAGTAAATATCCCGATCATTGTAAATAGTAAAATGTGTAGGGGAGAGGAGGGAGGATTGGGACACTTTTCACATAAATGATTCTTATTCATAATCCTCTACTTATTCATTAATGCAAAAGCTCACACAATAAACTTGCATATTATAACTACATTTTAAAAATATACTCAATGTTTAAACATTTTATTATTTTCACACTTGACTAATTACAAATTTCAAGAATTTTGTCCCATTCCTCCCTCCTGGGTGGGAGGAGTGGGACATGAGTATGGGAAGAGTGGGACACATTTGAAAATTACAGAAAAATTAGCGAATGTCATAATTAGAAAGGTCCACATTAAAAGAAAAACAAGACTGTGCTCTACTAGTTCCACCAACCAATTGTGGTGGCGGTAATTTCATGATATATCTGTTTTATCTATAATGCAACAGCCATCCTGTTGAGGAAAATTAAAATTTCATGTCCTTTCTCATAAATTTTGCATTGTAGCTTTAAGTATCATAAATGCTCTCCACCCTTACAACATAGTTAGGGGGGGGGGGGGTTAGCAATTTGCTTATTTTTGCTGACAACAGAAGGGGGGATGTTTAAGTGATGCTTACGTAAAACATTTTCAGAAATCTTAAATTGTAAGAAAAAAGAAACTAGAAAAAAATTTCAAATGGCTAAGTTCTTTTAAAATTGTGATCTAAGAATTTTTCTTAAATAAGGAAATTAAACAAGCACTTTCTTTTTAATTAAGTCTCAATTTTTTTAAATTGAATTTTAACTGTTAAGAAAAGTGTGGGGGGGGGGTTGCTATTTGCTTATGTTATTATTAAGGGGGGTTTGCGATTTGCTTATTTCTGCTGACAAGGGGGAGGAGAGGTCAAAAATTGATAAAAAACATGCTTACGTAATATTTGAACAGTCTTTTTACAGAAGGGACATAATGGGGCATGTCTCATTCCTCCCTCTACACATTGCTTCTAAAAAATAACTTGTCACATAAACCATACTGGTTTTAGGCTTAATTAAATTGCAGATAAGCATACATTATATACTTAAGATTACAATGATAATATATTATGTTAGTTTTACAAATTACATAAATAAAGAAATAAAACTAAAAATAGATTAGAAACTTACTTTGGAGGTGAGAAATTTAACTTTTTCCAACTATTAACTGAAACTTCCTGCTGGAAAAAATGCAGGTATGAAACAAAAAAAAAAAAAGCTATAAACAGGCCCTCTAGTGGTCAAACTGACAGTAAAATAAAGTGATTTAGTTTGCCATAATTTTAGCTGTCCCACTCCTCCCACTGTCTCATTCCACTCTCCTCTCCCCTACTGATCCGACACACGAATAATAAAACAACTTTTTTAATGAAGAACGATTGAAAGAGCATCCAGAAACAAGTTTTTTAACGAACGATATCGTCATCGAAGCATTATCGTCCACTTCAAGCTGAATTTGGCAACATTTAAAAAAAAAATGTCGCCCAAATTTAAGACGTTCTTCTATTTCGATAACGGGGGAACGAGGGCAAATGATTCATGAGTCAAACAAACCTGTTTCACTATGCTCTTTCAATTACTACTTGTATGATTTTTTTTTCCATCGTTACTCTAACCAACGTATGGTTCCCTGGTGAGTACCAAAACTTGACTGTAATAAAAACCTATACTTCATACAGGATATTACTTAATTTTCGGGAGTGTAATTCTTTGTCTTTTTTACAGCTTATAGAGAAGTATTACCCGAGAGGATACTTAGGTCCAGATAAAGAAGGTTGTCCTGTAAGGATTATGCCTTTCAAAAATTTAGATCTTCGAGGTAAGAGAACAGATTGTTTATTTTTAAGACATAACAATCTCTGAAATTTAGTGGCACTTGGTACTAATACTAAAGTAAACAAAACAGAGTTGGCAAAAACCCGGGTTTTTTTAAAAAAGCCCATGGACCCAGGGTTTTTTGTTGGGTTTTTTTAAAAATAAAACCCAAAAAAACCCAACTAAAGCTGGGTTTTTTTAAAAGAAATGTGGGTTTTTTTTGTCTTTTTTTAGAGAAAATTGGGTGCTTGTAGCATATTGTAGTGTAAGTATATGGACAAAGCACAAAAATTGTCTTGGGGTAAAAATACTGGAAAATTCAGCGTTTTCTGAAGAAAAGTAAAAAAGACAACGAAACCCAAGAATGGTGAAGTTTAAGATTTTTTAGTTTCCATGATTACCAACAGTTAGGGCAAAGTTACTTCTCCAGTGATAAAATCTATTGTTCGTTTTTAATTACTACATTTTTTTTTGCAATTTACTTTATTGTATTTCATTTTGTTATGCAAAACTACTGTAGAACGTCAAAGTAGTTTAAATCCCTTTTTACTGAATTCAGCTTAATCAAGACATTTCTTTGAACTTTATGTTGACTGTTTCTATTTCTGTGTACAGAGTAAGAAATATTAAACTTTTTGTAAGATAATGAAAGTATTGTACATCCTATTCTGTTTTCTGTTCGACCGTTTGAAAAACCTGTTAATTTCTAAAACATATACGTTGTTTATTTGAGATTTGTGACATGTTGGTTTTCAGAAAATAATTCACATGAAAGACTTATAGCTAGCGTAGTTTCTTCTGTACAATCTACAAATATCGAGAAAATCAGACGTGACAGGACTTAGTCCAGAAAATTTGAGTTATTTATTGACCAGTTAAAGAAAAAGTTAAATATATTTATTTAAAATCTTTGAAGTATTTTTTTAATGCCGTTAAGAGTTAAGAAATACTATTAAAGTCCAAAATTCCTTTTTTATGTCCATTGTCTGTGGTGAAGAACAAATAAAAAAGAAGTTTAAATTGTGAAAGTATTTAAAATAATTATTGTTTTAAAAAACTTCTCAGAAAATTTTAAAAAACCCAAAAGTGGGTTAAATAATGGGTTTTTTTAAATGGGGTTTTTCAAAAAAACCCATTGGGTCCAACCCAATTGGGTCCAATCTGGCCAACCCTGAAACAAAAAGTAACTGAATCTGAGCCCCTTTAAGCTGGCCCTACAGTGTAAAAAGCAGTGATGTTCCCATCCATTTTTCTGAGGGTATACTCAAAGTAATCCATTACGCAGAATATATGCATGCGATCTTATACGTTATATGTGATAATACGAAAATTTTTGAAGCTTGAGGGTATACGCTATACGTCTAAAAAAACGTTTGAGAGTATACGGAGTATATGGAGAACCCCCCCCCCCCTATGGGAACATCTCTATGGGGGGGGACATCTCTATGGGATGGTCCCCTATGGGAAAGCGTTTCTCTTGCATCGGCTGTGACCTGAATCAGCTGTATTCCGACCCTTCTGCTGTTTTGGAGGGACTTTGTTCGCACGACTTCACGGATTTGGTATGATGTTTCAGTCTGCCAAGTGCGACAAGCAACAACAACAACAACACATCTCTAGAAAAAAGAAGGGGGGGGGGGTAAACACCCACGATAGAACTGAGACATTTGTATCAGTGGGGATCATTCTAATTCATTCATCAATCACTTTCGAACAGCATAGATTGAGCTTATCATTCATTTATTTACATAAAACTATATAAATATGCGTCACTGTACATCATCTTCTTCGTTCGTACGAAGAGAAATACAGTCGAACCTGCCTATCTCGAATTTTACGGGGAGAGAAGAAAAATTCGAGATATGGAGGTTTCGAGATACAGAGGTTTTGAAAAAAGTTCTAAAAACAAGTAATTGGAGCAATGACTTGAAAGTAAAACTTTGGAAGCAATTTTACTAATCAACAATGTCCCCTTCCTCTCAGTTTCAGAATGGATATAATTGCTGGAAAACTTGCTTTTTGTACATCAAGTTTCAATTCTGGAGGATTATGTGACTGCTAATATTAAGAAAAATGCTTTCCGTCTCCAAATTCCAGTCAATAAAGATCGTTGGGGATGGAATTCAAGAAAGACACTTTAGTCGAAATTCGAGTTACGCAGGTTTTCAGAAAATTACATTCGAGACAAACATGGGGGAAAACATTCAATTAATACTTTATGTGCAGGGGAAATGAAAAACGTCGACACAGAGAGGTTTTCGAGTTAGGCAGGTTCGAGATAAACAGGTTCGACTGTAATCGTTTTCGTACATATACTAATATTGCCTTAGAGCGCAGTCTGACTGACAATCGCAATGACTCAATCGGAAAAAGCGCTAAGCGTCGAGCCCATCGGACCCCGGATCGAATTAGATTCTAAACCACGAGAACAGTGAACAAATGAAATGCGGTGCTTATACACAAGTTTTTCAACCGATGCTCTGTTGATAACCAACAGCTGTACTCAACGCAGTACGTGCAACTACGGACAACGAGAAAAAAAGAAAGCGAGGAGGAGCGTGCATGTGCGACTTTTCATCGCACAAAAAAAACAACTACGTTACTACTATCACACAAAAGTTTGCCGATCACCATTTCAAAGCACTCGCGTAAAAAGTTTCACTCTAAAAGAAGAAAAAAGACCTGCAGTACTACTAGGAAACCTCTAGGAAACTTGGAACCTTGAACTTTTCTACTAATGATGCAGCACAACTGAGCATGATACTTTCGTCACAACCAGGGTGCAACATTTTGCGCCATCTATTGGGTAAAGGGAGTTTTTTTCCTGAACAGGAACAACCTTAAGAACAAGTCACAAGAAACCTTTATGAAATTCCAGTTCCCTGGAGATTTTCTTGTAGTACTTGCATTTTTATTTATTTTTTGGCAGTGTTACGTAAAATGGTGCGAATTGGAACAATTTTCAACCTTGAACATAGAGCAGAGTTATTACAGATTTTTTTTTTTTTTTTAAATTTGGAATAGAAACTTTGGTCTTGTTTTGTTCTTGCATTTTTGAACAAAAAAAATGTTCTTTGTTTCTCTCTTTTTTTTAAAATATATATATATATATATATATATATATAATATATTTTATGTTGTTCTCCGAGCCCGCAGTCACAGAGGTGAATTAAAACACAAGTTAAAATAAAGTAATTAGTAATCCAACGTTATGAAGCACAAAAATTGCAAAATTGTTGCAGACACGTGTTTCGGTGTTACAAGGAACACCTTTTTCAATGCTAAGAAGTGTGAGCTTCTGGATGAAAAGTCATCCGAGAAAATATCAAAAAATAGAAATTAAACAAAACAAAAAAGAGAAAATGACACCTGGAGGCATAAACGGTTTTTTCCTGATAGAATTATATAATAAATTATGCCTCCAGGTGTCATTTTATCTTATTTGTTTTGTTTAATTTCTATTTTTTGATATTTATACTATCTCCTGTTCCACCGTGTTGCTTCTCTCGGATGACTTTTCATCCAGAAGCTCACACTTCTTAGCATTGAAAAAGGTGTTCCTTGTAACACCGAAACACGTGTCTGCAACAATTTTGCAATTTTTGTGCTTCACAATGTTGGATTACTAATTACTTTATATTTCAGCACAAAGGTATTTATTCGTTACAAGTTAAAATCTATCTGTTTGATTTCGCCTTAAATACAGCTAATAAAAGCTAGAAATAATAATGAAGGCGAATGGAAACAGGTAATTACTACAGAACAAAACCTTTATTTACAATAGAAGCAAGGTTTTATTTACATGGGAGCTCATCTCCTGCACTGCATTCTTTTTTTAAAAAATTCTGTGATTTTTTTGCATTTTGGGCGGGATTCAGAATATTTACGCATTAAATGTTCTAAAGAGTAGATAGCTCTCGCACTTGTTGCGTTAGACAATAAGCCCTGAATGCAAGTATATGTATAATTTATCAAAAACTCGATAACTTTGAATTCGAAAAACTATACATTTTTCGTTGTAAAACTGTTTTTGAAATGGATAGAATGATGATTCAATTCTCCAATATTGTTTGTTGCAAAAGCTATCATGACCGTGAAATGATCAGATGCTTGGATGTTGTCATTTGGCTGAAATTTCTTTGTGACGTCTTTTGGAAGGATAGCTGCCTATTAGCTATTGTAAAATTTTCCCACATGTAAGTCAACGTCACTCTATAATCAGTCAATGTGAGCTCTTTGTCGTCCTCCTGAATAGAAAAATTGCTGTTGGAACCCTTGAACTGTCCGCTGACAGCAACAAACACGCTGCTAACGGTTTTCCCCACAATGGTTAGTAACAGTGTAAATGAATTTACCTTGAATGAAAGATATGTTCTTACATCATAAAACCAAATTTGGCCGTAAAATAATTGCATTCGAAGCTGTCATGGTAAGTAACAAATACTTGAGGAACTTGAGAAACTAATTATTATTGAGCTATGAAAATTCAAATGCCTAAAATAAAGTCATTTCGCGAGATTAAAATCACTGGGAAAACTACGCAGCCCAAATCACAACTACCTTGAGAGATAGTGATCTTTCAAGTGTACTCAAAGTGGTAAAATTTTAATGAATGCTGATACATTCAATCCTTTGACTTTAGAACTTCTTTTTAAAATTTTAATAAGGCACATTCGCCGTTGAGAAAGTGGAAGGTTCTTGTGCGTAAAATGTCTGATTGTGCGCATGAACTCTTTCATAAAATTTTGTTGAGAATCTCCCTGTTAGCGTTTGCTACTTCTTTCTCTTCAAAGGACAGATATTCGGGTTTTTACTTCAAGATTAAGAACTTCCCTTCCCTTTGAAACACACGTCTTTTTCACCCACAAGTTTTTGTTTACTGCTGGGTTTGTTCCCTCGTGATTCAAGCGTTTCTGCGTTTGATCATACTCTCTCTTTCTCACACACAAAGATAAAGAGAGTAAAACATTTATGTCTGAAAATTTTATAAATGGAACAAACCGATAGCAAATCTGTCTGCATTGGTCTTATATTTTATTGCTCAATTGAAGGAAATTCTTTCAGAATTTTGTAAAAAAAGAAATTGTAAGTTACATTTTGATCGATGAATAATAATCTGTATAATTTTCAGGTTTTGTGTTCTCTGTTCAGAAATCGGAAGTTTTGAAATTTTTAACATTTTTATTTGAACAAGATCTGAAAGAAATGGAAGAAATGAGTGAAAAAGTAAGTGATCTTAAAAATCCTAGCCTTTTGGAAAGTATTCTGATAAAAACGTATATTACTTTGTTTACAATGGGGCTGCATAAGACTCACCTGAAGGGACCCCTTTGTTGGGGGTCCCTTCAAGTCAAGACCCACCATTGTCGGGGAGCGCACGTCTGGGCCATAACCAGACATAGTGCGCTTCCCAACAATGCATCAGTCTTTCATGTGTCACCATTAAGGCGCTGATGCACACAGTATTTTTCTTTTTTTTTTTACGCCCAGTTTCCACCAGATGGAGGCACCTGGGCTCTCTTTGATGCGATATTGCACTAGGAATTTAATATTGCCTAGGGAATTCTATTTCAAACGAATACCCTATAGGAATCTTTTACATGCCGCATAATCATACGACATGGGGAATGATGGTTTTCTGCATCTCGAAAATCCACCGACTGGCCACCCCAGGTCTTAACCCGGGTCCACAGGCGTAGAAGGCCAGCACCTAACATCACGCCATCAGCCGGTCATAAAAACATATTTTATACTCAATATTGTTCAAAATATGCGAATGAAAACAGTTGCGTGAAATGTATTCATTATTTTCAGGACGTCATACTTAAAAGAGAAAACTAATTACTATCACTCTTCATACTTTTAATTTGAGTCTTTGCGAAGTATTTCAGTCTCTTTGCAAATAAAATTTTCAATTTAATGTTACGTATATTTATTCGGAGCTTCCACGGTTCTGAGGTAGAAGCTTTGCTTCGAATGCTGGAGGTCGCGGGTTTGATTCCCCACCGGAACCCTGGGTGTTATTTCCTCTCTTATTACTGTGAATCGTTTTTATGTCGTCTTATATGTTCATTAAGAAGTCTAACCTCTCGAGGAAATGCCACTCCATATCTTCATAGAGATTATTAAATAAGATACAATGTCAACATTTTATCTACTTATTTAATCCTGCTGTAACTCTAAGAACATTGGGCATCTACCTTCCCAGACTACAGTTTAAATTCTCTTACTTTCTCTCTTTTTTTTTTTCTTTTCTTGGTACCGTCATTGTCTACCTTACATACCTTTAAGTTAGAAAACTTTCCTGGAGAAAACGCCCACCCTCTCTTCTAAAGTCTCAACATAAAGAGCAAAAAATTACGTTTTTAAAACTTCAATATTTCTGTATGATTTGTAAAAACAGCACTCGAAACATGACTGTTATTGATATCTTTACGTGATCACAGTTAGCCTAAAATGTGTTTAATACTTCTATTCGGAATCTTTCAGAGAGAGATCACTTAATCCCCTCTCCTTTCTCACCTATCGTCTCCAAAGAATTAAACTGCGCTTTTAAAATTTCAGTTTCAAAAAATTTCCGAGGGAGAGACGAGGAACTCCTCACCCCTTTTCTTAACTTCCCCAAAGATGATATCCAAAAAGTTTTGTTCTTATAAATTTCCGTGGGCGATCTCGCTAACCCTACCTACTGAAAGATGGCCTGAAATAGATTTCAGCTTCAAAAAAGATTTTGGGACGTAATTCTCTCCTTGCTCCCTCTTCTTTCTAACGTTATGAAACAAAGCCTTAAGTCGGGGGTCAATCACAGATAATTTCCAGGGGACACTGACTTCACAACGTTTTTGTTGTAAAGCCAGCCTACGATTGCGTTTTTGAGACTTCGGTGCCGAAAAATTTCCAAAGAAAGCACCCAAATATTCTACATTCCAGCAAACCACCAAAGATATCCTTGAAATTGATTTTAACTTAGAAAATGTTTCAGTAAGAAGCTTCAGCGCCACACTCTCTCTCTTGACGCGTAGAACTGCGTTAGAATACGCGTACAATTGCGTTGAAAGAAGATAGCCTCAAAATCGCACATTTCAGAGCTTAAAGTTTTCGAATTGATTGTCCGAACACTTCCGAATTCTTTAACGTCTCCAAAACATCCTAAACTTCCATTTCAAAATTTTAATTTCAGAAAATTTCCGTGTGGTGCCTCCGACCCCCTAACTTCAACAAAGAAAATGCTAAAAGAAACTTTCAATTTGAAAAAAATTGGGAGCAAACCCAACCCGCTCTTTCCCCGAATGTTACAAGAAACTCTCAAATTGCGATTTTTGACGTAAATTTATCAATTTTTTCCAAGTGTGGGTCATACCCCCCCCCCCCTTTTTTTTACAAGAATAAAATTGATCTTTTTCAGCAATCACGATGCTTATTGTTCTCATTTGACTGTTTTGAATTCCTATGATTTTATTTTCCCCCGCATGCCTCTGCAGCACCACCGTCGACGGGCCTCACGATGCTGCTCCTCTTGCGAAAACCGTCTCCAGGTTGCGTCCATATCCTACATACACACACGCACACACCCACATACACAACAACACACACATAAACAAGCATAATATTTCACCTACATACACACATATACACACACTTAAACACACATATACACACACTCATGCCTGCACACACAGACACAAACACGCCTACATACACACACTCTCGTGATTGTGAAAAACATAATTTGAATTCCAAATGTCAAAATTCAAATTAATTTTATGTTTTCTTAAATTAAGTGTCTAGTTTTAATTTAAACATCTTAGTTAGTTTAATGAATGAGCGACTTCACAACGAAAGGGTGACAAATTGAGAAACCACCCTGGGTGGCAAACATTGTAGCTACGCCACTGGCTTTATATGTAGGGAAAGTTTTTTTTTTGACCACCCTGTATGCAGCTTGAAACTATAGTCAGATATTACTAAATTCGGTTATCTTCGAATTCATAGATCTGAAAATACCTTAACTCTTTTGGTCAGTAAAATACGTTCGATGTTGAAAAATACCTTTCGTCGTAGGCGCAGCGTCCAGCACTGAAAACACTATCTACAAGTCCAACACACAAGGTTATTCTCTCTTTCTCTCTTTAAAAAAAAGTTGCTTTTGATACTACTTATTCCATGTTGAGAAAAAATTAAGATTAAAAGAAGAAAATTATGATAAAGGACTGTCGCTAAATTCTACAAAAGCTATATTCATTACTTTTAGTATTTTAAGAAAAAAATGCCAAAAAAAAAAATTACCTAATATTCAGCGTTTCAATTTGTTTGCTGCTCTCTTTTAGACTGGTAAAAATATAGAGAAGCACTCCTACATTATTGACATAGATGGCTACAGTTTCCGACAAGCAACTAACAAAGATGGTAAGTAAAATATTGTAAGTAGATTGCTTTACATTTTTAGACATTAAATATTAGATGTCACTTTAAACATTTATATTGTGTTGAAAGGCTAAAAAGATAAACGTAGAATTTCTTATAGGCACAATAATCTCAACACTCATCGAGACATAAATTATAATAAGGGATCTGAATATGTTGATTGATACTCGTTTGCTGTAGGATCATATCAATGAAGGTTTACTTAATGTATTGATGCTCTTTTACAAATTGGGAATTCGGTACTTACTTTATTCATTGACTAGTGGCGCCCGCACGGCTTTGCCCGTAGTAGAAAATTAAACGGTCTTTTAGTTCGCCTGTATATTTACAAATAATGCATGATGAATTTCTCTCCAATTAGCTTGCCCATGTTACGGTTCCACGTTATGATAACTTGGTATTTTACTCGTCCATCTTATGATAATTTTGCTCGGGAAAATGTTCTTAAAATTGGAATAGAAAAAGAACAAAATCAAATTTTCGAAAAATCGCTTCGAGGTGCACAACCCCATGCTACGAACCAATTCTATGCCAAATTTCACGAAAACATGCCGAACGGTATAGGCGCTATGCGCGTCACAGAGATCCTGACAGACAGGCAGAGATCCGGACAGAGAGAGATCCAGACAGAGAGACTTTCTGCTTTATTATTAGTAAAGATGAATCAATTTTAAAAGTTTTATTTGCTTTGCCAACTATGCAATATATCGTTTTACAAGAGATACTTTTTGAAATGCAACTATCGGAGGAAAGTAAGAAGCCAGTACAGTGAAGCCTGGGTAAGTTGACCATTTGCGGTGCACTACTTTGGTGGTCAACTTAAACAGGTGGTCAACTAAAATCTTGGTTTCCTAGAAGCGAATCGCCGATCTTCGACGTCGCTCATCGACGTAACGCTGAAATCAAAGTCAAGTGGATTCCGACGTGACCACTCAGAACGCCGAATTGGCTCGGGCGCGCATGAGCAGAAGAATCAAGTTTTCGCCGAACACGCTTAGCGTCGGCGTCGTTCCTCGCCGAGGCGAAAACTTGATTCTTCTGCTCATGCGCGCCCGAGCCAATTCGGCGTTCTGAGTGGTCACGTCGGAATCAACTTGACTTTGATTTCAGCGTTACGTCGATGAGCGACGTCGAAGATCGGCGATTCGCTTCTAGGAAACCAAGGCTTTACAGAGGTTGATTTATATGATATAGGGCGAATTCCGTGCCTGGAAAAAGCGGTCAACTTAGACAGGTGGTCAACATATAAGGATGGTCAATTTCACAGGTTTTACTGTAATATGAATGAGGAACGCAACAAACATTGCATTGTTGACGATTCTTATTGTTTCATCCGTAGGAAACGAAACCTGCTGGTCTTTACTTACGGAATAATCTAAACTCAGTTCATGCTTGATTGATTCCCTGAATCTTAAAATAAAACTAATTCTTTCAAAATAAAAGGCATTTAATATTGGATATCACTCAATACTTCATTATTTCATAAAGATAATACAAAATGAAAACATGATTTGTATCCGATTCGATTGCAATAACCTCCCAAATTAAAAGTAAAAATGCTTAAACCAGTATTCAGCGAAGATTTCAGCGAAGTTATGAATTCGTTTTCTACTCCTAAAAAATCCTAAAACTTAACGTTAGTAGGGGAATGTGGGGCAGTGTGAAATAGTTAAGATAACTTACTTTTTTTCAAAATAAAAAAAAAATGGAAATTTGTTCTGAAAAAACGGTACATAAATAAAGAACAGTATATTTTGTAATAAAACTTGTATTGAAACATTATTTTTATTTTTGGCAGTAAATTTGTACCTTCGAAAAACGGTGGAAAATAGTCACTTTTTTTCATAGGGTAAAGTGAAAAATGATTTTTTTTTTCTGATGAATTTTTTTTCTATTTGATTGTCAGAGATATTTTTGATCAAATAAATGAGTAAATAAATGAATGAGAAAGTAAATGAAAAGGAAATGAAACAATAAACGAATGAACAAATAAATAAATAAGTTAATGTATGAAAAAAAGTAAATTTAAGAAAATAATGAATTAATAAGAAAATAAGTGAAAGAATGATTAAATATATATATAAGGGAAATATTAAATGAAGGAAGGTAATTTAAATAATTAATTAATTAATACGTACGTGATTTGATAAAAGGTTGAATAAGTAAATGAAATTAACTATTTCTCTTTGCTCCATTCGCTTTGCCCCGCGTGCACTTAAACCGCGTGCAGAATAACTGAGTACAAAGCATTTAAAATACAAATAAGCTTAATATTAAACAAATAAATACTGAACCGAATATTAGTAGGTTTCGATTAAAATTAAAAATGTTCATAACAAGAACTTTATCCTGTAATAGTAACAGAAATAATTTCTGACTTACAACAAAATATTACAATACGAGTATCAATTCTTAAAAATTGCTGGTATAAACATATTTTTTGATTTTTCAGAGGTAAGTTTTTCTTGCTTGTAAGACACTACATGTGTTGCTACATAGTTTAAATATTACTAGGTAGGTGGCGCTAAAAGCAGAAAAAATATTTCACCATTTCACTTTGCCCCACATTCCCCTACATTTATTTAATTATTTCGTTCATTAATCAAGTGCAAGTATAGCATCTCTTTAAAGGTAAGTTTGAGAATTTAAAAGACAATAATGAATCACAGTAATGAGTTGAAATGTTAGCTTTCAGTTTTAGCACAGACTTCAGGTGTTACATTAAACATTAAAAAAACATTAAAACACTTTCTATTTCGAGAATATAAAAACGTGGGCGTTTCACCGGATTTGTTGCAGATTTATGCAGTTTTTACTCTCGTTTATCCACGGGCCTTCTTATTTCAAAACAATTTTTTTAGCCGATAGTTAACTGAATGTGGATAAATGCACTCTTTCTGATTAACAAGTAAAAATATATTTCTAAACATTTATATATATTTCTTTTTCCTCCCTTCTAATAAAGTCACACCTTTCAAGGTCACCGAAACCTGCCTTATTGAAACCTGGTTTCCGAGTCTACACCAAACTTACTGCTTTTGATATACCGATTTTTAGATCTACACTACCAGTTGAAACCTGATTTTTATATCTACATTACCAGTTGAAACCTGATTTTTATATCTACATTACCAGTTGAAACCTGATTTTTATATCTACACTACTTACTAATTTTAGATCTACACTATTTACCGATTTTAGATCTATACTTCTTACTGATTTTAGATCTACTATTCTTACTGATTTTAGATCTACTATTCTTACTGATTTTAGATCTACACTACTTGCTGATTTTAGATCTATACTACTTGCTGATTTTAGATCTATACTCATAGTATAGATCTGAAATCAGCTGATTTAAGATCTACACTACTTACTGGTTGTAGATCTGCACTACACTCTGATTTTAGATCTGCACTACACTCTGATTTTAGATCTGCACTACTTACGCGTGAAATGAGTTAGCAGGTCAGTATTATTAGAAGTGATAGCTATTTCACGCACTAGTACCGTTTTTCACTGATTTTGCAGATTATCCACGAAATTCGCTTTTTCGCAAATGCCGTGGCACCTTATTCCGTAGATAATCGGGAGTTTACATCTGAAGCATGCGGCTTACGTGCATAGTTCACGTTCAACTTTTGTTCAAAAGATGAAAATCACAACAGCCTGTGTCGAACATCAGTATTTCTATGCTCTACAAAACATCACGATAAAGAAACGTCGTCTACAAAATCATTTTAACGTCTGAAGTTTGACAGTAATTAAAGCCATATCAACTCTGCGCTGCGATATTTATTTTCCTTTAAATTTTCAAACTAGTGCTTTTTTTTACCAAGTCAAGTAAACTTTAGTAACGTTAAAAATGTTTAAGAGAGCAAGTTGAATACAAGAAATTTATATCTGCTAAATATAGACGGCTGCATCTTATCAGTGCTTGAAAATTTACTCAATGCGCAGGTAAACTATTACTATACATATTTTATTTCTACATAAGAGGTACAAGTACTGTAGTTTTTTCGCAGATAATAAAAATCTACTTAGTAATAACATTACTGATCTTTAATAAGTGCTCCTACTTCTTCAAGTTTGTTCGATTTTAGTTTTTTTTTCTATTTGAGTCTGTATATATTTTCAGCTTTTTTTTAAAGTAAAGTAATGCACAATATTTAATCGAAGTATTTATATATTATTCATCGATTTGAATACATTCAATTTTGCTCATTTTTAGTCCCATATTTTAACTCATCTCCTTTACTCTCTTGCAGCTTTAAACATGCTGAATGAGGTTTTGAAGTTATACGAAGCTAACTATCCCGAACGAATGAAAACAACATACTTCCTTAACGGTAAGACTTTCTTTTTAACCGACTTCAAAAAGGAGGCGGTTATCAGTTCATACCGTATGTATGTTTTTTTTTTTTGTTTGTCCACTCATAGCGTCCCACCTAGTGAACCGATTTTGATGATTCTTTTTTTAATGGATAGAGGATGGCTCAACTTAGGTCCCATTACTTTGTTTGACCATATTTGTTCTTTAGAAAAAAAGTTATGGGCAAAAAACAGTAAATTTCCCTATTAAATGATTAAAATGATATTGTAGCGAAGTTCGCACTTTTCATCCGTGGATAACGGTGGCTCAGTGGTAGAATTCTCGCTTCCCACACGAGCAACCCGGGTTCAAATCCCGACTAGGACAAAGTGAATTTTACTAAAATTTCGTTTCCACTGTTTCCGGTATTTTCTCGAATGTTCTATTAATTTCTGTATCTTTTCAAGTCTGGAAAGTTCCAGCACTTTTTCAAGTTGTATATAAGGAGATGTAACGTTCATTCGTGGTTCTGAATAAAGATCTCGAGTTGAGACTAACGAGTATTCGCTTCATTTGGCTTTCACATTGTCTTCGCTATCTTCATCTGCGCGACAATATGAAACTCATTGTTATAAAAGTTTGGTGCCATATAACTGTAACATTAATAGTAATTGTAATGATAATTTTGAATAAAGGCTTTTCTAAAGCAATACAGTGATATAGAGCCGCACTTCTTACTTGGTAACTTCTTACTTTTACTGAAATATCTACATTTACACTAAAAAGAATGAAATAAAAAAATTTTGAAAAAAAATAGAACCGACTTCAAAATTGCTCCAAAAAGTGAAAAATAATTTTATTCTTTAAACACCATCGATAATACTTTTAAACATAATTTTTGAAGTTGGCGCAAAAACAAAAAGTAAAATCCATTGTAACCATTCTTCGTTCATATTTTTATCAAAAAATCATCCAAACTTAGGAACGGAACATTTATATCGTTACTCAAATATGCTGTCATCAATGCGTAATGCATGTGGTAGTGAAGAAACTGGACGTGGTTAAATTTATACTTGTAGTTGAGTTATGGCTGTGAATGATTTTATCGATCGTTTTTGCGCCAACTTCAAAAATTATGTTTAAAAGTATTATCGATGGTGTTTAAAGAATAAAATTATTTTTCACTTTTTGGAGCAATTTTGAAGTCGGTTCTATTTTTTTTCAAAATTTTTTTATTATCTTTGGTGTATTTTTGTCAACCACGCTCGCAAAAATATATTTAACAAACAGTTTAAAATATTTGTGCATACTTTTGGGGAATAAAATCCGTCCTTTGCTACCAGCAAATAGACACACTAGCTCTGCGTGCAACCCTCTCGCATCAATACGCCACAATTGATGACCTATTAAAGCAACAGAAGACGCCATGACTGCAGCACAAGAAAATATTTTACAGGTATAGGGCAAAATAATAGGAACACCCGCAAAAAAATAAAAATATTTCATTAATAAGGGGTTGGGCCACCCTTTGCCCGAATAACAGCTTGTATTCGACGTAGGACTGACAAATAATAGTCTTGAATATAGTCATTTCCGACAAATTAAATTTCCACGATCAAGAAAAACTTATTTTTCTTGCGTTTGAAAGATATTTTGTTTAGTTCCTGGAGGTCTTAACATAGTTTTAAATTTTATTTAAAAAAATAGATCTAAATTTCCGATGAATATTGAAATGAACACATAAGTCAAGGTTGTGTTATTATTTGTACACTAGGATATTCAAATGATTTGAAAAGTCGCTGCGATTAAAAAGGTATTAAAGTTCTTATTCATGTGATCGGTTTAACCAATTACAGATAATACTTTAGTTCTTACGCCGCACAGTGTGGCATAGTGGGCAAAAATCCACCGAACTCGCGGGTTTTGAGCTAGGATCTTCTATTATGGCTCCAAATGCAGCAAAATTCTTCGACTATTTCGTAGTGGTGCTAAAATTTTGAATTTCTTAACCCCCTAAGCCCCGCAGAGTTCAGAATGGACCCAAGTCGCGATTTTGAAAACTAAAAAGCATGACCATATTTTTTCCCTGATATGTGGCTCAATGCTTAGTATAAATCGAGGAATTGGATGATAAAACACAACTTTTGGTCGCTGTCGGGTGTTTAGAAATGCTTTTTTCAACGTATAAGTCATTAAAAACATGATTTTTCAGGGTTTTCCGTTGAAAAATGGGTTTTAACGGTCTTCACACATCTCCCGCGCAAGAAAAAAAAATTCTAAACTACAACATTTTAATCATTTTCCAAAGTTCAAAAGGTAAAAACCTCCCTAAAACACCGAAAAATCGCAGCTCGAGATCCTACCATTGTCCACGAGAATAGAACAAAACTGTGCAATAGCGGCAAACAGCTTATTTTATATGTATACATTTATATGTATACATTTCAAGAATAAATCGTCTGCGTTCGAATAAAAACCTTTACATTTAAAATTTCCGAATACTTTTGATGTTTATAAGAAAATTTAATGTATTAAGTAATTTAGTATATTAGTAAGAGTTGAGCAAATGTGTAGATGCAAAATGACTCTGTTTGTCTGTTTCCTCGGAATAATCGTAATATTTGAATTGTAACAGGTTACGTCAGTGTTTTTGTTGGAATTCTAACTTAAAATCTAAAAACACATGCTAAAATTTTAATGTGTTTTAAACTAAACAATTAATGCTCAGATGAACCCTTTTAGCCCCAGTTTTGTTTTTAACAACATCATTTATAGTTATAATAAAGCTAAATTTAAGATAGGGCTGAAAAGATTAATGAAATTATATGATTTTACTTCACTCTATGTAATTTAAAAAACACATATTTACAAATATATGTCCATTAGATTTCACTTTAGAAGTATGAAAAACAGTAAAGACGTTATTTTAACTTTATAATAAAGTTTTATAGATATTATATTAAAATTTATATTGTTTTGTTGGTCTTACACACAGAAACTAATTTTTAAAAAAAATGTAATTTACATAATTTGTTTAAATACTTATTTATATAACAGAGGACAAAGTTTTCTATTTTGTATACTTATGTAAGAGAGTGAACATACCTGTTAGAATTCGAATATTACGATTAATCCAAGGAAACTGGACAAACATACTAATATTGCGAACACACATTTGCTCAACTGTAACTTTAATACATTAAATTTTCTTAAAAACATCAAAAGCATTCGGAAATTCTAAATGTAAAAGTCTTAATTCGAACACAGACGATTTATTCCCAAAATGTATACATATAAATGTATATACATAAAATAAGCTGCTTGCCGCTATTGCACAGATGTATTCCCAAAGACAATGGTAGGATCTCGAGCTGAAATTCGAACTTTGAGCGATTTTTCGGTGTTTTAGGGTGTTTTTACCTTTTGAACTTTGGAAAATGATTGAAAACTTGTAGATTAGAGTTTAAATAAATATTTGTTCTTGCGCGGGAGATGTGTGAAGACCGTTAAGACCCATTTTTTCAACGGAAAAACCTGGAAAATCATGTTTTCAATGACTTATACGGTGGAAAAAAGCATTTCTTAACACCCGGCAGTGATCAAAAGTTGTGTTTTATCATCCGATTCCTCGATTTATACTAAGCATTGAGCCACATATCAAGGAAAAAAATGGTCATACTTTTTAGTTTTCAAAATCGCGACTTGGGTTCATTCTGAGCTCTGCGGGGCTTAGGGGGTTAAGAAATTCAAAATTGTAGCACCACTACGAAATAGTCGAAGAATTTTGCCGCATTTTAAGTTATAATAAAAGATCCTAGCTCAAAACCCGCGAGTTCGGTGGATTTTTGCCCACTATGCCACACTGTGCGCCGCCAGAGGACGAAGTGAGATCAAAAAGCAATGTGTTCTTGATTGCTCAAAAGGAAAAATTTGACGGTTTCCAATTTAGTTTTTTAAATTCCAATTTAACGAATTATTTTTTGTTTGTTTCTCATTTTGATGAAAACAAAAGGGAAATGTAACATAATTCGAGTAATCATTTGCTAACATTATGTGACGTTTCGTAACCGATGCATAAGATGGGAAAATATCAGTTCATATCTTATATTTAAGGACTGTGGCTCAAAATTAAACCTACACTACTAGTGAGAAAGTATTGCAAATTTAAGAAATCATACTTTTTTTCGGTTACGAGTTAAAAAATAGTATATTTTTTAATAAATTGAATTGTTTTTAAAGCGTGTATGTGGTGTATAAGTTTAAAGAAATATAAGTAAATTTCGGTTTCTCGAAATACTAAAAGAAGTATTGTAAAATCTTGTGGATTTCATGTTTAAAAGAGTGGCTGCTATAATCAGAGCCAGGAGTGACTCATAAACATATTAAATGCCAGTCACTTCAATTACAATCATTCATTGTTTTTCCTGTTCAGAAGAAGTTTAGAATTGCTTCTTTATTTCATTTTATTGCGGGTAATAAAAATGGATTACAATTTTTGATAACCTGAACATTTTTATTCGCCATTTTTTTAATTAAATTAATTATTTTGGTACAGTGACTTAACCAGGTCCTTCTTGAAAATTAATTTAACATGCTAACATAAAAAAAGTAAATAAATTATTCTATTCCTGTTAAAATATTAGATTTATTAAACTTGAAACAGTTATGGCCAGTAGTGTAGTTAATCTACTGGAGCAAAGTAGATTTTATTTTGTCTGGTTTTCAGTGGCAAGAAAAAGAAAACTTATATAAATACAGAATGGTATCTTGAAGCAATTTAGCCCACGTACTAAATTGTTATCATGTAGAAAAAAATTATGTAAACACTCACTAAATATAAAAGGTTTTAAATATGTTTCCTTTTTTTTTCTAGTTCCTACTTACTTCAATCTGGTTCTCAATTTATCAAAACCGTTTTTATCAGAAAACACATTGAAAAAGTTTAAAGTGTTTGGCAAAGGTAAGTTCTTTTTTGTTTTTTTCATAAACGAGAAATTTTTTCAGAACTCTGTAACAGTCCTTCTTGATTTCCAAACACAGAAAAATTACCCTTATGACGTGCCATTTGCATATGGGCAGTTTTCATTTTTTAAATATAAAGAAGTGGCAATAATATAGCAGGGTTTCTTAGAATGCTTCATATGTCCAGCCCCCCCCCCTCCCCCACACACATTTTTTTTTCTTTTATCAAATGAACTAACAAAAATATTCCTTTTAATGAATTTTACCACGTACGCGGTACGAACTATAAATACAGTGCGAACTCTTTAGATTTTAAAGAATTTCTTCTTTAGTTTTTGTTTTTTTTTTTTTTTAATTTCACCATAGCATTCTGAGTAGCAAGAACTTTGTAATCTACACGTTACTGTTTAAAGTTTCCTTTTGTTTTGAGCAAGAAAAATCACTGCACATCCATTTCGAAAATACAAACATTAAATACAGACTTGTGCTGTTTCTTTTTCCTGCTCGGAGGACCAACAGTCAAAGAGCCACCATCACTTCATTCCATATCATCTCATTAGCCGCGTTCACAACACACTTTTCGACCCGGTAAATCTCCGCTCTGGCTCCGCAAAAAACCGATTGAAAAATTCCTTGTTTCCATGTGAAAAGAGGTTTCCCATTGTGCCACAGAAAGCAGTTTTTACCCAGCATCCTTAGCGGCTAGTAGACGAACTTGTTTCGCGTAATGCATTCTGGGTAAAATTCCGCTTTGCTCCCAGAAGTAAGCAGGAGGAGAAAAAATCCACATATGCCCCGCAAATAACCGGAATGCGGTGAAAAGCAGGTTTTTTCCCGGGTCGAAAGTGTCCATGAAAACGGCCCTATTTGGGGGGGGGGGGGGTTTCTAAATACAGTAATAATTCAAGTTCTAGTTGAATTGAAAGCTTTCAACAAATTCGTTTTGTAAAAAGAAGCATAGCTTTCCAATGGTATGTGCTTTTGTTTTGAAATTTCTTGTACTTAAAATAAAGCTGTTGCCCTCTCAAGATCAACAAATTTATGAGAGCAGATGTTCGAAAAATTGGAGTAAAACAAGAACGGAATCAAACTAAAATAATTTCCTTAAGCTTCCCTCCCCCGCTTGGAACTTTTTTCTTTCACTAAACAAAATCCAACGGCCTCACAACTGTAAAAAATATATTCAGTGGCGGATGCAGCCGATTGTCTTGGGAGGGGCCATCCGAAATTTTTGAACAAACTCCCCAGGGCTGAATTTAGCTCCATGCTGCCCCTAGGCAAATTTGAAATCTTCCGCCCCCCCCCCCCCCCCCCTAAAAGAAGAAAAATATCCTTGACTCAAAAAAAAAAAAAAACGTAAAAAAGTGCTACCTAGATTCAAACTGTCAAACTTATGAAGAAATGATGGCGTTGCACATTCTGAGGCGCCCCGATGAAATGATCACAGTGATCTCCCACAAAATTTTTATTCGGCAAATTTTGCTGACGATTCGGCAAATACCACGATTGAAAAACATTTGACTTTCATAAGATGTGTGAAAGTAATCATTATTAAATTACAAAAAAAAATTGTCTCTGTGGAAAATGAAAGAATGCTAATATTTTACGTTCAAGAATAACAATTTAATTCAAAAAATGTATATTATAATAGTAAATTTGCCGCCCTAGGCAGCTGCCTACTCTGCCTATTGGGAAATTGGGCCCTGATAACTCCCCAGAAATTTTATTAAAATGAAGTTTTAAAAACTCAATTTTCGGAATAACGAGACATTAGGCGAGGGGGTGGGTTTAGGAATCTCCCTCGAAAATGTTTCAAAATTTAAATTTCCGAGTCATTTTTGAAAATGAAAAAACGCATTTTGTTTATTTTTGATGATGTACGAAGAAAGATCAGGTTTCGGGCTCTGGCCCCAAAATACTTTTTGAAAATAAAGCTTAGAAACCAAAATATTCTGTCATTATACACTGAGAAGTTCGAAGAGGAGGGCTGCTCTTCTAACTCTTCAGCTGTCCAGCCTAAAAATGCACCTTTAGGTAATGTTTGCTTACATTAAAGGAAGTGTGAAGGTGCTTAGAATTCTTCCTTTCTGGAAATATTTTGCCTTTGAGGTTCTAAAAATTCAATTTTTAACTATATTTATACATATTTTAGAAAGGAATGGAAGAATAGTGAGCTCCTCCAAAAAACCTCCTTTTAAAGCTATTATTACGATATAAACTAGGGAGGGAGAGGGTCCTATCAAAACTCGGTTGTAATTGAAGTCCTCCCCCCCCCCAAAAAAAAACATTTAAGTTGCTTTTAAGCAAGTTAAGTGATAAGGGCTGGATAAGCTAGTTTCCGTTGACATTTTTTCAAAATAAAAGACTTGAAATACAATTTTTTGCTACATATCAAGGCATTTGTGAAAGGGCATGGGAAAAGGGGGTTCTCTTCCCAGTTTCGAAATTAAAGCCATAAAAACGAAAATTTAGGCTCTCTTTGGTCTTGTGAACAATAGGTATACTCTGAGAACCGCAGCATTTGGAGATCGTCCAAGTGTCTGCAGTTGGAATCAAGAAATGATGTAAAAGATGGAGAAAAATTTTGGAAATAAAAGTTTTGTTTTGAGGATAGGGATATAATTTATCGCCCCATTAAGGCCTATACTTCTTTTTCAGTAAAATACGTTTGTTAAATTTTGTTATCTTCTCATAATATTTTTTTCTTTTTTTTCCTTAAAACAATTCCTACAATCAAAAGGCTTTGGGAGGGGCCATGGCCCCCATGCCCCCCCCCCTCTAGATCCGCCCCTGTGTCAGGTTACCAGTATTAATGGGTGTAACGTTACAAGAATTCTGAAGTGTGTAGTGTAATTGATTTAAAAACCGTAATTCTTGGAGCAACCTTGCACTATGGTTTCCACGATACTCAAAGCGCATGCGTAAAAAATC
Organism: Uloborus diversus; assembly: GCF_026930045.1. Classification (NCBI taxonomy): domain Eukaryota; kingdom Metazoa; phylum Arthropoda; class Arachnida; order Araneae; family Uloboridae; genus Uloborus; species Uloborus diversus. The sequence continues at coordinate 212,600,636 of NC_072733.1, read as the reverse complement.
AGAATCGGCGCAGAACAGGTAAACTCATATTAGCGAAACGAAAACCGACCTCTGTGGACGAGCGGTAAAAGCTTAGGCTTTGGTACCTGTCTGTGAGTTTCGTGTTGAACACTGTTAAAAAAAAAAATCCTGAAAATAACGGATAAAGTACCGGCAGCAAAGTTGCCGTAAATATTACGTTTCCGTTAAATTATTTTCCGTGACTTAACAGAAGTTCCATTTCTCCGTTTAGTTCTGTTCTTCCATTTATAAATTTTCCGTGATTTAACGAAAATTCCATTTATCTTCTTTCCGTTGATCTATTTTTCCGTTTTTAAATTTTCTGTGTCTTTACAGAACTTTCGGTTCTTGATTTTTTGTTGCGCTATTTTTTCGTTTCTCATTTTCACACATGTTACTGAAATTTCATTTTCGTTTTTCTATCCTATGTTTAAAATGATATATAATAGAAAAATAGTCAACCATTCAAAAACTATTATTTTTAATTTGTATTTATTACTGAAATATATTTTAAGTGAAATTTTTGCTTGATAACTTACCTTTCAAGCATCTAACTCGAAATTTGCCTCTTCAGATGAATAAAAATAATCGAAAAGTACCAACAAGGAAATTAGTGGATTTGAATATAACACCAAATTTGATGCTGATACTGTTCGATATTTCCTTTTTCGCACCGCTTGAGTTTACATTCAAATTAACAATGATTTTACTCCAAAAAGGTGTAAGAGACCCCCTTTGGAACATCCGAATGCAACCAAAATAGAAGGTGCACTACTAGACCCCACTTGGAGTCTATGTACCAAATTTCAACTTTCTAGGACATACTGTTCTTGAGTTATGCAAGATACATACACACATACGTACATACGCGCATACTTACATACAAACGTCACGAGAAAACTCGTTGTAATTAACTCGGGGATTGTCAAAATGGATTCTTCAGGTGTCTATACGTTCATAGGCATGTATCCACATGTGGTCGGGTTGAAAAGAAGAATCAATATTCATTCGGGGGAAAGCAAAATGGAAATTAAGGCCGATTTTTTGGTGAAATTTTTTTCGCGAACACAATGCTTCCTTTTTTTCGTAAAAGACTCCTAGTGGGGTCTAGTTGTGCACCTCCCTTTTTGATTGCATTCGGGTGTTTCTAAAGGGGTCTTTTGGCCCTTTTTGGGGGGAAATCATTGTTAATTTCGATGTAAACTCAAGTGGTGTTATAATTTGGCGGACACTTGGCGATATTTCGACAATCTTTTGGTCGCCAAGTCTTGTCGTCAACTTGGCGACAAATTTGACGTTTTTTTTTTTAAATCTGTTTCAATTTGGCCACTGTTGGTGATATTTAGAGAGTAAACTATTGAATCACATTAAAATTGCCAATAATGGGGAAATGACATTAAATTGGAGTAAAAGGAGGTCATGTGATGCACACATCAGCTCGTTTTAATTTTTTTAACCTTAAACTATTGTGTGTGCGTAAAACATGATTCGTTAAAAAACCAATTCCTATCAATCTATAAATATTTATTGAACGATGCATATAGGATAATTGTTCTAGTTATTCATATCACATCAGTTATTGGTGTATGTAAGCAAAATTGACAACATTTTGATTCACCTTCTTAGCCATATTAGTAACTAGCGATTATTCTAAAGCGTGTGTAATAGGCTATTTCATCGCATCAAAAGATAACTATAAATGAAACCAGTGACTTGTCAACAATAGCTGCTTTTATCTTAAATAAAGTCAAATAGTATAGGGTAACGGCACCAGTAATACACAAGGGTCCAGTAACAGACAGCTGTAAATTTCGATTTAAATAATAAGAATTTTAGGTAGATAAAACTGATGGTGCTGCGACTCATGAATACAGTGCTACCATCTAGTGTTATCAGAGTGAAGTTTATGAAGTTGACCACCTTTGTAAGTTGACCACCTCTCTATGTTGACCGCTTTTGTCCTGAACGGAAATTGTCCTATCTTATATAATGAAGGAAAACCTCTGTAACTTGACCACCTCTCTATCTTGACCACCTGTCTATCTTGACCACTAATGAACACCAAATTTGGTTTGGAGTATTGTAAAAAACCCTTCGTAAGTTGACCACTTGGTTTATTATTTTAAATTTTATTTAGAAAATTATTTTTATTATTTTTTTTATAGCTTTTCAAGAATATTTTTGATGCCAGATCAGAATTTTACCTACTAAATGAAACAGCAGCATAACTAAATCTCCTTTTGAGTTTAACCACAAAAGAAAACTACTAAGAACCCTTTTATTCTCCAAACTTGTTTTTCTTTTGTTGTTAAGCAAAAAATTTAATTTTTGATTAGTTATAAATTTTTAGGAACTATTAATATAAAATGAGTAACTTTTTCATAAACAATAACACTTTTTTTTTTTTTTTTGATCGATTTACTGAAATTTTTAATTTGCATATTATACGTTATTCTGGGAAAATAATCTCTAAAAATATTTGAATAACATCTTAAATTATTGTTTCAAAGTAATGCTAAACAATGAAAGTGAGTTGACTAGAAAGAGTAGGTGTCAAATAGTCAAAAATGAATACATGGTGCAAGAATTACAAAAAAAAAATCATTACCCCCTTTATAAGTTGACCACCTGTCTAAGTTGACCACCTAAGTACTGCACCGCAAGTGGTCAACTTACACAGGTTTCACTGTATATTTACAAGACAGTTGTGGAAGGGTATGAACAGCTACCACAAGGTCTGCCAGTGTTTCATGTTCATTTGCATTTAATAAGGTTTTAGGTCTAAAAATAAAGAACTTCTGCACATTTTGAAGTGAAGAGGGGAATTCTGTCCATTACTCATCCTTTCTTCATCCTATTATCCTCATCCTATCTGTTACTGGGTATCATCAGAATAGGGAAGTTGCAGCCTATTAAATGTTCATATTTTGGCTATTGGATATTGTTAATTGACCCTCAAAACTAAAAAATTCACCATCGCCGAATTTTAAAACACCGTGGTTGATTTTTAATGAATTTTTAAATATCCACGCGCAAAACTGCGCTCTTCTGAAACGTCACGAGCCTACGTCACAGGGCGCGAATGGGCAGCCTTCAGCCGAAGATCCCTTGTTTTCGCTAGGGACATTTTGAGCGCGCTGATATTTTTATTTTTTAGAAATTCAATAATCCTTTTGAACACACTATGGAGACCGGATTCGTTAAAGCACAATCTAAATAATCTTCCTCAAATAATACCAATGATGATATTCGAATATTTCTGAGAGGATGAGAGGTTTAATGTTCCAGAAACGCGAGGAGTTTAATGCGAGGAGATAAGCCTTTTACGTTTCGTCTTCGAAGTCGAATACCCGTTCTTCGGTTTCTTCCATGACATGGGAACCGGTTCGCTAGCGTTTCTCTCCTATCGGAAGAGCGCATGATGTCACTTCCTATGCCATTTGACGTCACAAGGGCTTGAACTTTAAAAATTAATTTAAAAAAAACTACTTATCGTATCGCAAAATTTTTTTCACCTGTGATATTCATACATGTTACTCTATCATATAAAAATAAAATTGAAAAATCGAAAACTTCCCTATTGTCGGTGTCTGTTACTGGGGGTCGGACCTTTTTTCAAAATTGAGCAAATAAAAATAGAATAAACTTATTCATTCAGATGATTCAGAAGCAACCAAGTGTTAGATGAGATGCATGAGAGAAAAATAGTTTTGAAAGTCTAAATACATTAAAAGGTTCAGAAAATTGTGTTAACCCGAGAGTGATGTTTTAAGCATGTCTGTTACTGGTGCCGTTACCCTATATGTTGTTTCGTATGTAATAGTATAAATTGTATACACTGTTAAAAATTTTCCGGAAAATTTACTGTAATTGTTACTGGTATCCGTGTTGCCAGTAACTATTACCGTAAAAATCAAACGTTACTGTAAAATTTTACGGTTTCCTTGGTAGGCCGCAGCAACCAATTGGCGCTGGAATCGCTTATTTCTCCGGTAAAAATTACCGTAAAAATCAGCGATGCGTTAGCTCGCCATTTTACAGTAACAATTACCAGAAAATCTTCCTGAATTTTTAACAGTGTAGAATACTTTTTCTTCGACATTTTGAATGCGTTTTCCTTTTGTTTTTTGCTATCTAAAAACTCAATCATTCATTGTTTTTCTCAGATTACAAAAAGGCTCTCCTGCAAGACATAGATGCAGATATCTTACCCAAGTATCTTGGTGGAAACCGAACGGATCCGGATGGAAATCCGAGATGCGAGACCATAGTAAGATTCATAAGTATCTGTTTATGTTTCAGCTACAAAGATACATTTTTCCAAATGATTTTCGAATCAGAAGTCTCAGTTATACTAAAAATAGTCTGAGGCAGTTAATTTATACCCTAACTTCAGGAATGGATTATATCTATTATGTATAAAAGATAATTTCTTCTCATTGCTAGAGTCTTCACACATTTGCAATTCAGAAGTAGCGTATCTCTGCCTCGATTATAAATGGATATCATTGAAATCACTAAATAGATTTTTTTTTTTAAACCTAGTCTCGTGTTTTGTTCAAACACACGTTTTCGTGTTTTAGTCATTTATTTTGAAACAAATAGTACTTCTTACAAACAGTTTTTTTTTTTTAATTTTACTTTTCCTACGAACTACGTTTTTACTAAGAAACAGCCAAATATGATATAAAAATTACATTAAATAAAAGTAATATTCATTTCAATTAGCATCTTAATCTTAGCAGTGGCGTCGCTACGGAGGGCGGGGGGGGGGGGCAATTCGCTCCGGGTCCCCGTCTGGGGGGGGGGGGTGACAGCCAACGTTAAATTGCAAGAGTTTGGAAAATAAAAAGTTAGATGTATTTTTAAGGCTACAAATTTAAAAATTACCGCTCTGGGTGTCGCCCATGCTAGGTTCGCCACTGATATAAGAACTACGGTTTTACTGCAGGCGACCAGAGACTGGCTATTTTAGCCGTGGTCCATCCAGGATAGCTCAGATTTCTTAAGGTTACATATTCAAGGGCGTCCTGGTCGTAAAGTTCTGCATTGAGCGTAATATGATCGCACAGTTTCTGATGCAATAATTTCCTTTCATCTTAAGTAGATAGCTGATTTGTGTATTCTGATGCACTGAAGTCTATAATTTTTGTTTTCAAAACTTCTCATTTTCTATTAAACTCGGATATTTATTTATTTCTATAGCTTCTCTGTGGATACGGTTAAGGTAAAGGACAGTCGTAGCTCGGCTCAACCTATTTGCACGGACGTGATATTTTTACGCATATATTTGCTCTTTATTATCGGAATTCTCAACTTTGGCTTTTAATTTTCATGTATTCGAATATGAGGAACCGTTATGTACGAAGTACGAGTATCAATTTCCTAAACAGTTGTCTTAAACGAACGTATGTATTTTAAGAATGATTTGTACTTGTTGCGGGCGAGATCATAGAGTCACGCGTACAGGTACGGTCAACAAGTACAAATCATGACTGAATGAACAATACAGCTGCAGCTTACGAGAAAGAACTTCATGCAGAATCAATTCCAAAGTAGGACTTATCCACTCTATATAATTGGAGTTCTCTAGTCTATGTCATACCGGATCTTCATTCGCTCTGTTGTCATGCTGTTCTGTTTCAATGAACCTATAGTGACTTTCACACCTGTCCTGTAGATGCTGGGAGCACTTTTGTCACGCAATGAAAGCTCATCCAGAGGGTGACCGAATGGCAACTTACAAAACAGACAAAGCTCACGAACTGAAAACATCTGAGATGAGGAATCTCATCATCCAGTAATCTCCTTGACAGCACTGCGAAGGGACAAATGTAACTTCCTGTACTCATCTTGTTGGCATCTAGTCTGGAGACAAAATGGGAAAGTTTATTTAGGATGGCGCAGTTTATTCTGTCAACCATGTCATCTGGTTGTGGGTGTAATGGAATCTTTTGAGTTTTGTAGATATCAAAAACTTGACATAGTCTCTTGAACCCATCAGAAATGATATGAATGTCTGTTCCTTCATCGAAATGAATATGTAATGGTGTTCCATCCATACATAGCTTGGGAGTAGAGCTTCTGAGCAGGTGGAAGCCTCTTTCCCCGGAATGAGATATGCATCAGGCCATTTTGTAAAATAGTTCATCGCTTTTTTACAAAATGGCAATTTTGCAATTGAGAATGCAATTTTTGTAGCAGTAATTTGCAGTATCTATAGCAGAATGCCAATCACAATTCGCTAGACAGGGAAACCAACGTTGAAACAATGCAGTTTCTCCAGGTTCAGTCTTATTTCTCTCTCTCTTTAGGGGTCGCACAGACGTCACATAGATGGTAGAACTGCTTCACGTCATCCTTCGTCAGGCTCCAGAAAAGCTCAGTTTTTCAGGATCCTCATGACACCAAAGCTTTTGCCAGTAGTCCAGGCAGTTCATTTACGTGTTTAGGGCGCGAAATTCGTTATCGGGGAAGTAGTAAGCTCAAACTACTTGTCCTCCTATTATCAGATTGGTTTCTTTCGTATAGGATGCTGTTTGTTACATTAAATGAGTTCCGAGCTCCTTGTAGCTTTTCATCGAAGGACTATTATAGTTGAAACTGTCCTGCTAGCTTGATCGTCTACTGTCTGTCTACATTGCCTCCGAGATTGGTTTGATGCTTAGAGCAGGTAGTATTAGTAAATGGAGGGAGCTAGTCAAATCACTGACTATGCAAAAGCTTGGACGAAGAGCTCAATTCACGTGACTCCACAACGACGAATGATTGAGACGTTTTGCTTGAAACTAGCGAAGGAAACGTGATTTCTTCCAATGCTTTTCTTTAAAATCTATCACGTGATTTGGGGTCTTTCTTTCACGAATGAAAAAGTCTTCACTCCCTTCATTTTATCTCTTCTCAATGGTTTAACGTCTGGATTTTCAACTAGACTTCTCCGCACTCGGTCGTTACTCTTTAGGATCTTCAGATACTAAAGCGGCCATTGAATGAAAAAAGAAGAATTATGATAAGAAAACTAATGGAATCAATGCCAAGTTTTTCCAGATTACAGCAAAAAAAAAAAAAAAAGAGATTAAAAACCAGATTTACCAGATTAAAAAAAAATGAAAGAAAAAAAAAACCCCACAAGAAACAATATCTGCGACAAAATTTTTACCAACAAAGATTTATCTTCATTGTTGTCAATAGCGAAAATTATCATAAATTCTCTTGTTTTTCTGCCAGGAAACAACTTTTTTAGAATGATACGAAACTGATCTGATGTTTTGTTATAGCTAGGCGGTTAATACTTGGAATAAAGGTACTACTTTTATAATAATTTCTATTAAATAGGTATTAAACCATCTACCATCATTACCATCTACATTCATTCAGGGTATCTTTGAGCAAGCCGGGGATAACTTTGCGCTGTATCATATTTTTTTAGTTTTTTTTGACTGAGGGAAAAAAACGATGATGCATTCTTGCTAGTGAGGTCTTAAGATAAGGTTTCTGCTCTTTATGATATGAAAATATACTATGATAAACAAAATATGATGTGGCACAAAATCCGGACTGGCTCAAAGATACCTTGAATGACTGTACCCTTTGTTTGAAACAGTGGATGCGGCATTTTAAGGGGGTAATTTAATCTGCTCATTAAATATTATTCATATTGATTATTCCCATGCTTATATGTGAAGAAAGTATTTAACAATTTGGATTTTGATTCATTATCTTTACACTCAGATTCATTATGGTGGCTTCGTTCCGCCGGAAAACTACGTGGTGAAAAACTCGACAAAATCTCTGGAAGAGGAGGAAGGCGTGATATGCTTAAAAGTTCCAAGACAATCGTCTTGTCTCGTGGACATCGCGGTGAAGGAAAAAGATATCAAAGTGGAATGGACATTCGAGACACCAACAAAAGATATTGCTATCGGTTTCTACTACAGAAAAAACAATGGAGAGCTTGAAGAGCTCGTTCCCATCGAGAAAGTATTCTGCCACCTTGTTCCAGAATCCGGGACATTCATTTGTGAGAAACCAGGAGTTTGTAAGTGTGTTTCGAGTTTCCTTTAGGCTTATTGTTCCTTATTAAGTAAAATGTTGCCAGTTAGACAGAGGTTTTCTTTTTATTTTTTAGTTGCTCATATAACATCTGATTGTCTTTGGTTAATGAGTGTCAGGATTTGAATAGTTATTCAATAAATAAATATATAAATATTGAAAAAAAAAAACCTTGGTTCAAGAACCAAAGTATTTGTTCATTTCAATATTATTCATTTTATGCCGTTGCCCAGAGCATTGAGTGCGTCAATCAGTAAGGGGTTTCCCCGAACAGAAAAAGTTTCATCTTAAGTATCTTAGAAGTGAAAGTTTTGTAAAAGGTAAATTATTTATATATATATATATATCTATATCTCTCTCTCTCTCTCTCTCTATATATATATATATATATATATATATATATATATATATATATATATATATATATATATATATTCTGATAAACATCGGTAGTGAACCAACCGTTCTTCCTGGTTCCTGAATCAAATCTGTCTCTTAAAGCAAAGTTCATTTCCTCCACACTCACTTTAACACAAAATTGTTGAACCACCACTCTCATTTAATATTTTGATTAAATAAAATAGAATTTTAGTTCTGTCTTGGATAACAAGTAGGGGAATGTGGGGCAAAGTCGAATGGTTAAGATGACTGAGTTTTTTCAAAATGATCAAATCGGAAATTTGTTTAGCAATTTACAGTACGTAAAGAAAGAACATTGTATTTTATAATGAAACTTGCGTTGAAACAGTATTTTTTATTTTTGGCAGCAAATTTGAGTCTTTAAAAAAAAAGTGGAAAATTTTCACTTTTTTTTTTTCATGGGGCAAAGTGAAAAATAAAATAATTTTCTAACAAAATATTTTCTATTCGATTATAAAACATATTTTTGATCAAAGGAATCAGTATATAAAAGGTTGAATAAATAAATGAAAAGATCAGGAAACAATAAACGAATAATAAAATGAATAAATTAATGTATGAAGAAAAATAAATGAACGAGTAAAATAATGAATGAATGAGAAAATAAGTGAATGAATAAATAAATTAGGGAATTACTACAGGAAGGAACGAAAATGAATTAATTAATAAATGAAAACGAAAGTGATTTATATCAAATGATTGAGTGAGTAAATGCAACAAAGTATTTCACTTTGCCCCGTACGTACTGGACTAATTGTACAATTTATGTAAAATACAAATAAGCTTAATATTATTTAAATTAGTACGGCATTGAATATTAGGAGGTCTCAATTAATATTTAAAATGTTAATAACAAGAACTTTTTCACTTTATAGTGACAAAAATAATTTTTGACTTACAACAAAATATTACAATATAAGTATCATTTTTTTTAAATTGCCTACATTACCAAATGCTTTTAACTTCGGTGGTATTTTTTTTTTCTGGCTGGAATAGACTACATATGTTACAACATAGTTAAAATAATATCAGATAAGTGGAGCTAAAAGCAGAGTAAATATTTCATCATTGCACTTTTCCCCGCTATTTCACTTTGCCCCATGTTCCCCTAATTTTTCCTGAAACTATTTTGTGAATTTAGTGCTTTAATATGATGTTAAACAATGGCGTTCCCGGAATTTAATTTTATGTCGAAAGAGAGAGATCATGATACACATTGAATAAAGCATGTCCATTAGGGTGGATCTAATTTTGTTTTCAGCAAGAGTCCAGGACACACCCTAATTTTTCTAGACTTATTAATAGTATTATGCTGTAAAAGATTTAGCTTCTTACTTAAATTTTAGGACGGTGCTCAATGACCCCTCAATTCAACATTAGCCGTAGCATAAAAAATGTCACAAATTTAGAAACAACATTTAATTTCTCCAGCTGTTTTTTGTAAATAATTATTTTATTGCAATGTATATGCATAATACTCGTGTACATTATAATATGTAGCGCTATTTTTTCATTTCAATGTATTTTTAACCCTCCCTCCCCATACGGATGAAATTTGAGGGAGGGGGTTGAGCACCCTCTTTCAGTTGGAATAAGAAGCTAAAATTCTTCCAGTATGTTACTATCCACAAGTCTAAAAATTTTAAGGGGTGTCCTGGTATCTAGGAGAATTTTTTTTACATTTATTTTTGAACCACCCAAATGTCCATGTGAAAAGTACAGTAAAATCTGTAAAGTTGACCACCCTTGTAAGTTGAACACCTGTCTAAGTTGATCGCTTTTTTCAGGCACAGAATTAGATCTTATCATATAATTCAACCTCTATAAGTTGACAACCTGTTTAAGTTGACCATTAAAGTAGTGCACCGCAAGTGGTCAACTTACACAGGTTTCACTGTACTCTTAAAATTTGAAGCCAGTATGGTTTCAAATAAACATGACATATCATCGATCATATGACATCGATCTCATATGATCGCTCTCATCGATCTCATATACATTTCATATGACATCGATCAAGATAACCAGTTGAAGCTGAATTTCACGAGTACTGTGATATAAAACACCGAGTTCATATTAACTGTAAGGAAAGCCTGTCGCTAAATCGCCCATGTTCGGAATCCAGACGTATAATACAGTGAAAGAGGTGTAAGTTGACTACTTGCGGTGCACTACTTTAATGGTCAACTTATAGAGGTTGAACTATATGATAAGATCTAATTCTGTGCCTGAAAATAGCGATCAACTTACAAGGGTGGTCAACTTATACGAGTGGGCAACTTTACAGGTTTTATTCTATGTATTATTGCTTTGAAAATATGTTTCCGTCTGGAGTTTTCGTATTCAATTGTTATAGTACTCTGCTATGTAATAAAAAGAAAATAATATTTTAAAGATTATTTTATAACATTTATTATTGTTACTAGAAAATCGCCCGTCAAGGTATGACGGATGAAAATTGCTTCTACATTTGAACAAAGCAGTTGCCAACTTGGTGATAATTTGACGGTTAAAATTTTAACCCTAACTCCAGTGGATTAACCCTAAACTCCAATAGATAGCGTTCATTGTTGACCACTTTTGCGTTTCTTCATTTTCCTAAAATGAAAGTCTTATCAGTAAAACAGTTAAGCTACTGGATACAGTTCTGTCTGGTCAAAATAAAGCATTTCTCTGCATGTCAAACATAACCAAAAAATGTTATCAAAATATCATGCCGTGGCTAGAGTTTCATTGTTGGTGACGTCAGGAACTTTACTCGATCAGTGAATTCGCTATTGTATACTGTATGATGATTATTGAAAATCTAACAGTCTTACAATTTAATCAGAAACAATCCAAATGATGTGTAAGCGTAAAGCATCTTAAAACGTGCATGAGAAATTGTTGACTAGCGAAGAAATTATCAAATCATATTTATATAAGAATAAGAAACAAAATATGTGAAATGAAAAAT